>NC_064626.1:405071828-405374858 GCF_023864275.1 Schistocerca cancellata | reverse complement strand
GTATAGTTATGTTACTTCTACTCCTAATAAGACAGTATAGCATTTGTGCAACTTTTAAATGTATTTCGGTATACACGAAGACAACTGTTCTCAATGTTAAATTGCGACAATATTTCAACGTTTAAGTTAGCAATATTTATTATGTGTCAGTCGTCTCATATTCTGAAGGCAAATGAGAATAAATAGGACTTAATTCCTGAAAATTAAGGTAATTTGCTATGGACAAATTAAGATGTTGTGTATTACTAAGAGCGAGAAAACAAAGTATTGCATTTAACAATATTCTGCTTTTACTTAACCCATCTGCGCAGATTATTATAAGGTGACTAACCTTCTATCCGAGTGTGTGCAGCTGATTTACGCACGGTCATTCCGAGTTACATCTTACTGCACTCAGTACACATTGATCAAATGCAGAATATGCCAATAGATAACAGCTAGTGAGTAGGTGCTCTAGCAGTCTATTCCTAGAGTCCTTCTTCTTTTGTCTCAGCTTAAAAAAATGAAATTTGCAGTTAGCTGAAGTGATTGTCCCAAATAGGGATCGCATAAACTGAAAGCATCATTTCCTTTGAGCGCTCCACTGTTTTTACCACCAGGTAGAGCAAAGCTTTGTTGATAGTGTTTTTATTGATTTGGACAAATCAAAAAGTTTTCTTTTCTTTCCGGATTTTTGCAGGATTGACTTTCGGCAAAGAAATTTTCTATCTCGTATCTCACCATCTATACAATTCCTTCCTCAAAACCTGTTGAACTTTTTGGAGGGAGTGTGCAACTATAACATTCGTTCTGATGTGAGTCTGGAAAATTAAGAAAAGAGAAAACTCACTAGTTGAGTATTGCAATAGATTCTCAAATAAATAACGTACATAATTTATGATCTTCATAGAGTAAAGATGGCGATCGTCCAATTTTGATTTTAGATTGGAGAATTCGACAAGATGTTTAGATCCAAACGTGCTATACATTGCAATTGTTGTACATATTGTTGCAGATATTGTGGCCAGAAACTGTGGCACATTATTAACACAGACGCGACCAACAGTTGTCACAAAACGCACACTGGTGTACAACAAATAGAAACGATAGCCAAACGGTATGCAGTGTTGAAAGAGACCATTGTTGGTAAAAAGGGGGCTATTAATGAAGACGCTAAAAAACAGAAAAGAAAATATTGTAACGTCACTTGTATGAAAGACAGAATAATAAAAAAAGTTGAAATAAAGACAACAAGAATGACAAAGCACCATAATGAGAAGTTTTTTCGGGAATGTTCATATGTGATTTTATCAAATGTTGAAGGCCATGGTAGGCTCTGTTGCAACTAATGAAACGTGCAGGTGAACCATCTGGGAAAAAAAGGGGAATCTAATTTTAGGCAAGGTTTTTGGGCTATCAGCGTAAATATCACAAGAGTAAAGTTGGGATCTAAACAAAGTCGTAACGCGCTTTAGTGTAAGACTTTGTCAATCATAAAAATGAACTCATTTCTTCTTAAACATTATACTCTGATATTACTTATATAAAGTAGGAAATGTAGACTAACCAATCCGCTTGGCAGTTATTTGCTATGCACCAAAGACACTGTCAAATTAGTGTCTATGTCATATATATTATTTTAAACAATGACGTGGATGGTTGTTAGAACGTAGAACTACAGGTGAAACGGGATCAGAAAGTCAGAAAGAGTAATTGCTACAGGAGAGCGGTGGCTGCGTTGGATATCTGATCTTCAGTGGGCTCGATGGGAGTGGCATTTTTACGTCTTCTGTGATAACGGTGCTCGTTTCACTGCGTTTGGTCATTGCACTTCCTGTAACATGAATAAATAAACACCCTTTTGATCGGCTTATGTCTATGTTCCGCCGAGTTTTTGTTAAAAGCGCCGCGTTCGCTTTTGCGTTATTACTCCGTTTAAAAGCGCACAGTGAACTGTACATTGAATCCAAAATCTAGCAATTGCGTTTTAGTAGAATTGTGACAGTATGTGCATAAGAAAAATACATGTTTTTTATTTCTTGCTTTTAGTTTTTCTTAAAATACTTAGGACTTTGTATTCAGACTACCAACAGAAAATCCGGTACGCGGAAAGTGTCGTCTATTCTTTAAATAACTATTAGGACTAAAAAAAAAAAAGAGGTACGTGATGAATTAGCTTTGCTCACAGAACCGTAGAAAATGTGAAGTGTTCTTAAGACCATTGACCAGATAATAGGTGCCAAGTCCCATTGTGTCTGTTCTTAACGCGAACGTGGCTATACCGTGATAGAACTGCTGACTATTAATTGTTAGAAAAGAGTTCCGATGGACATTCTAGTAATTCTTACATGAATGCACCGTCCGTTCCAGGAGTAAAACTTTATTTCTTTTATTTTTTATTTTTTTTACTTTTTTATGCGCCATGTTGCGAAGTTATCTCACATTCGTGATACCTGAACTAACGCTCTGTACTACGGCAGGACGAAGTCTCTCCGTCGTTTCTAGGTCCCTGTTCGATACACAATACACAATACACAACGCTTTGTTCACAATATACCCTCGTGTACCACGTGAATCGGTTCAGTCCCGCGTCCGGCCATCCTGATTTAGGTTTTCCGTGATTTCCCTAAATCACTCCAAGCAAATGCCGGGATGGTTCCTCTGAAAGGGCACAGCCGACTTCCTTCCCCATCCTTCCCTAATCCGATGAGACCGATGACCTCGCTGTCTGGTCTCCTTCCCCAAAACAACCCCCAACAACCACGTGAATACAGGAAAATCTCCATAACTATGGCATTGTTTATCTAGCTGCTACGACTGTCTTTCACTCCCTTCTACCATGCAAAAATATTACAGATGCAATAAAGCACACGATAATAGATTTTATTGCACTCGTTATCCAATAAATACAGAAAACTTCCTTGCGTATTTCTGGTGTTAGTATGCTTTTACATTACATCAGGCACTTAGTACATCTTAGCTTCTTGCACAACAAAATACTAATTGTGATCTATCAATATACAGCGTAGCTACGTAGATTATATTTCCACTCTGTGACCTTGCAGCAGTATAGGAGACAGAACATTATTTGAATTGCCTAAAGGTGTACATAAAATATTAAAAACCCTTTTCCCGTAAACAAGTACAAATCATTAGTAGCCTACTTTGTGAATGCAGGCGTCACTAACAAATGCATTAAACTGGACTATCAGCAGTCATCAGATAGCTTGCTGCACCTAAGAAAATGGTCTCAAAGAAAGTTAGATAGAAGACTTTAAGCTACGTGGGACAAGTTTCTTCCCTGTTGTGTGATAGGAATAAAACAGCTTATCGGCAAACGGAGAATTAAACTCTTCAGACACGTTCCAAGAACTAAAGGACAATAAAGATGAGTTCATACCACGAAGATTCTTTGTATCTTAAGTTCAATAAATCTCACTGGATAGGTTTCAATTAACACAAATAACTTTTGGAAATAAGTTAGATGTCATTCGACAGATGCGACGAACTAGAAAAAAAAATCATTTGAGCGATCTCAGGAAACAGACTGTCAAAAACCAGTCAATAAACACTTGACAATACTGGTATCATCAATTCTTCTCTGTAGCAGACTAAAACAGGAATAAGAACACGAAAACTGCTAAAATATAGTGAGGTTTTTAACTGGGAAAGATTATTTCACGGTAAAATATTATGGCATTACGTAAAATTCTGCGCTTTAGAACTCCACCTCGACAACAGCCTATGAAAATTACTCGCTTACAGTATGTTACAAATTCTTGATAACCACAGTTGATAAATTATAGAACAATGTCGGCGCTATGACGAAAAGTACAAGACGAACAGTTACCTTTTCCCTTCAGTTCTTTGCTGTAAGCGTGATAAACAGATGTGAACCTACTTTTCGCAACTATGATGCACGCGGCTTGAAAGAAGTTTGAAGTCATATGAAGATAAGTGAAACGCACAAAATTTTCACAACTATTATTTTCTGTCCTTACGGTTTCCACATATCAAAAACACGCAGAGCTAAAGAAAACTGTGAACTAAAAGTACTCTACCTCTTAACCAAGATTGAAGCAGATCTGCTAAGCATACTGTACTCAAACGTTATTGAGCTCAACAACAGCTATACTACATCAATATTTCTTTTGCTACTATTTCTTACCTCGTAGATTTCGTCGAATAGAGACATCCGTGCCACTGGATTGTCCTGACGCAAATTTGTCGTTGCCGTAGACTATTAGTTCATGCTTTCTGCGGGATATAAATGTTTCTGTCAGAGATAACGTATATTGCTAGATCACGTGTATAACTCAGTACTGTCTACAAACATCTAGTTGGATTAGGAATATCTATGGATTGAACATTCCGAATTTCAGATACGCAGAACAGGATTTTCTTTGTCAACGTACATTACATACAGGAATCCCGTGACTTAAGAAACTTCTCAATAAAAAGGAATTTTTGGTCCTTTCACGTATTTCGATTTTAATCCATTGCAGCAACAGTTAGTCAGCACTTCTTTTATTAATTAATTAATGTGTAAGAACTGTGCAAGTATTTGTAATATTAATGTTTCGCTTTTAGTGCAAAATTTAAACAAACAACATGGTACTGACTTCGTGAGCCAATTCTGGTTTGATCTTGGCGAGTTGCGCACTACGCTGTGCTTTTCCATAGGTATTCTTACTCTGTTGGAATACGGTCCGGCAACAGAAGGAAATGGGAGACAGATCGAATCACAATCGTCATTACTACGACAACATGAATTGTGTTTACCATTAGGAAAAATAGTGTGATGGCCAAGACAAAGTTAATCGTTATTGCGACTGTCATCACGGTCGATTCAAATGTTATTATACAGTTTTATTATACTTATTCTTACTGTTCACAGACTTATCTCGTTACAAGTAAGAGAAGTTTATCTATTAACACCAGAAATCGTTCTTTGAATCTCTTAAGATAGCGCTTTGAAATGGATATTTATAAAACTATTTCACCAACATACGTAACCATAATGATTGTTTTAGTGTGTAGCACCCAATATTCTGCCGTCACTCGGAAGTGTCTCTACTGATGGTAAAATACTGAATTTTCGTGAAAATGTTGCGTATATGGGGAGTACCATAAGCCTACTGGAAATAAGACTGTCTTGGAAATAATATTCATTGAATTTTTTGCATGGTACCTTCCAGTATATTTTAAGGGATTAATTTAATACACTCAATGACAGATGCACAAACTGAAATCGTATTAGTCATGAAGAATACAGAGGCATCATGAAACGAACTCTGATGTCATATCCTCGTATGGACTTCGAAGATCACGTCTTCCGTGGTTTCCTTAATCTACTAAAGCGATGACTGCGACTGTTCCTTAAACTCTCTTCTGATTTCTTCCCCATCTTTGTCCTATTCAAACAACTGACCCGTCCCTAGTAACCGTAGGACGTAATACCTAAACTTTCTTCCTTCCATATTACATTGCTGTAGGAAACTTTGTGTCATTTTTAATTGAAATAGCTTCAGCAGAAACAAATGTTGCAGCACAAACCTGAAGTGTATACTCTATCTACAAAAAGTGAATCGGAATACTGATAACTCCTGCGGGAATAAAATAAAAGCCCATTTTCAACATATCTTAAACTTTTTTTCATTTGCGTTTCGCAGTGGTATGATGCAGTTCGTTTCGATTTCCTCTTTCTTCGTGTCGGAGTAGCACTAACTCCCTCTCAAAATCCTCAATTATTTCTTGTATGCATTTCTGCTTCTGTCTTCCGCTACTTTGTTTTGCGTTCAATGACTCTATCTAGCACAATGGTGGTTACGCTTGAAGGCATGTCCTGTCGTCGTGTACACTCTTCTCTGAAGTGTCTCCCAAATTTCTTCATCGATTCTCCCCTGAATGTACGAATATCTCATCAGTCGTATCGTTTTCAGTATACTTCTGTAACACTACGTTTGATATCGTCGATCTTTTCCATTTTTCCGATGAATGTAATAGCTCAGAATTTCTGAAATATGAAGTATTCTAGAAAAAAAATCTGAAATAAAAGCATGATGCGATATTCCCCAGAGCCTTGCACTCTGAACTTGATTTGGCAGCATATGAGGCACCTCAAGAACTTTAAAAGTTAGAGCAAAGATATAACAAAAACTTCAGGTACAGAAAGATATGGACAAACCCCAAGCTGCACATGGCATGCTCATGATTTCCTTGAGTCGCAAACTGCAGTTCATTCCCGCCGATCTTTTACTTAGCTTACTAGATACCACGCAGGAAACCTGTAACAAACGAATCAGATAAACAACTGAAACAATCAGAGTTGTACTCTTGAAAAGAAGCGCATGACAACAGAGAGATATGCTTGACGCAGTAATCCATATGACTCACCTGAAGATCATTGACAAGCGTCCAGCTGAAATATCGTGGAGTGAAGTTTACCTACTGTGAAGGGTGTGTTAATACCTACCGTTTGCCGATAGTTAAATCAGCAGGTTTCAGCAAAAGTTTCGCTAACGAAGAAAAATAGACTAACCGATATCAGTTGTATTTCGGCTGTAAGCAATATTTCCATGTGGCAGCGTATAGTTTCTCCTGTAAGTATTGATGTTATCATCAATATCTTAGCACAGAAATGGTCAACCGCTGTTAAGGTTCACCCATGAGATACGCTTTCATACGCAGTGTCTTCTTCGAGAATATTTGAAATCCACCTAACAGAACATTGTTACTGTAGTACAATAGGTAAGCAGTTAATGTAATTGTACTGCATGTGCCGTAGTAGAAGCAAGCCTATATGTGAAATGGACAGTCACAATAGCCATAGTTTTCTTTTTTTAAATTGAGAGGGATCTGACATCTCTTTCGGATTCCTCTGAATATATGTTTCAAAATACTTTCAGATATTCTCTTCTCATGCTTACTCATTGCAACTACAGCTGTTTCGGATGTCTTAGTACTTGCTTTAGAGACATTACGTACCTTTGCTACAGATTGGTTCCTTTATTTCTCCGATGTTATAATACTTTATTGCTTAGTAGCATATTTAATCATCTACTTATCGTCAAATTTTCTTACTTACTTGTATGCAACATATCACTTCCATGTAGTATAGCCGTGGAAATGTGCACGAGGGTAGTTCTTTCTTTTATATCAGTTTTTTAAATCAATCACTTTACGCATTTGTTGGTTGAAATGACATGTGTAGTTTGACATTATATGACACATTTTTCAAAGTTGTCAGTAACATACGACACTCCATGTTTTCTCATTAAATATATCTTTAGCAATCAAACCTTTGGGACGAATTCTATTAAATTAGTGAATCGCATTTAATATTTTTTAAGTTAATTATAATAAAAAACGTCAAAGTTAAAATCATTATTCCTAGTTTTAGGATTCTCTCATCAGTTTATGCCACGAATTTCAGCATACTTGTTACGTGTAAAGTTGTTTCTAATTTTGTCTTGCGCCATGTTTAAAGACGTTTGGAATTTTCGAATTGAAATCCTTATTTGTGCCTCTTGGTATTTATCAATATTGCAGATTACTTTTGGTAGCTCCCATTTTCATCTGCAGTGCCATTTCCTCAACAAATCCCAGACCGCTTATATCTTCTCTTACTACATTCTTCCAATTCGTATTTTCATTGTTAATGCAAAGTATAGTTGATTGTCATATTTATGTGTGAAGCCAAATTGACCCCTTTACTGACTTGTTCCGTTGATAATCGTATTACTCGTATCGGAATATTATATGCCTAAATGTCAAATGTGTCGTGTGAATGTTCTATTTGCTCGTGTCTTTTTCTGCTCGGTACAGTCTTAGATATCTTCTTCCATTACTGAAAACTCTGCATGCAAAAATCGTATAACCATAGTCTGGTTTCAGTGTATCATAAAGCATCTGCCAAGGTTGCCTTGTTGATAGTACCAGGTTCTTCCACTACCGTAATACGCAGGGCCTCTCCTTTTTTTAACAATTTTATTCTGTATGTGGTTTTTTTCTAGCCTCCACATAACTTTTCTTTCACATTATGAGCCTTTGAAGTGTAAGTCATTACTTATACATCCTCTAACTTTGTGTGACACATTGATGTGTGCTACATTAAACCTAAAGGCAATGTTTTAGGCGCTTTCGTTTCCAGTTTTACTCCTTTTCTGTTCAAATCACGAATGAGATGTTTTTTGACGGTCCTGAATATTTTGTAACCTTTATTTTTAATCTACATCACAACTTGCGGGGCAAATGGAAGAAATAATAAATCCATTAAAAGAAACTGAAAATATATTGTCGCAGAGGAAAAGTACGTCTATAAACGAAGAAAAATGAAGAATAAAGGATAAGAGCAATGACTGAGAGGATAAATATATTACAAGCACTTGGAAAATCTCTATCTCGAAAAATACCTATCCAGTCGAATGACAGAATATGTTATTAGTATAGAAACAGGTGCTCTAGAAATTCTATGCAAACAAGACAGGGTTCTGAACCGTTTCGACTCATATATTTTATTTAGTTAGTTTTTATTCATCCTAGAAAGATCGTGGAAATCAACTCTCAGGTTCAGAAAATATAAAAATCGATCTGGACCCACTAACAAACATGTAAGTGAACTGAACTTGGGCGAGCTGCACACGCCAGATATCACCACATTTCAAACAGCTTACAGAGAAAAACGTGCCCTTGTAAAAAAGTACATCACGAAAGCAACTTCTTATTTTTTGATGTGTAATGAAATGTGGTCCGGTGATGTTCGTTTTAAAATTAATCTGAATAACATAATTTCATTAATTAAATGAAAATTTTTCTTTATTAATGTTAACTATTAGTCTAGTAACTATTTGTCTAGTAAGTTCGTGGGTACCGAATGTAAAATTACGGGCCACCACTGCTATACAGTAAGTAAAGTATGTGGCAATCACGATTTCCCACTGTTAACTATGAGAGTGTCTGTAGATCCTTTACGTGATCACGCAGTGGTATATCGGTTAATTTATCTCACACGGAAATTAGGAACGAAATCATGGTACTCTAAGTTAACACAGGTTTAACACTGTTTCAACATGTCACAACATGATTTTCCTTCTTATGTCACTGGAGAAATGTCCTTGTAAAATATTTAGGGGTGCATATACATTCCAGCAACAGAAACAATATTTTTACTCGAATTTTACTGCTCGTCCTGAAGGACATCAAGCCCTTATCAAAGTACTGAAGCGGTCGTTGGCACTGTGAGTAGATAAAGGTTAACACGCTGTGGGGATAGATTGCTACTTGATATGTTCCGACTTACGTATAATTTTGTTGACTCTTACATAAATAGTTTGCAGATCTTCATTAAGTTTGCAGCGGCAGCTCAGTTTTCTGGTCTGACATTGAGTCAAATTTGAATATGGTCCCTATACAGACAGTAGTTACAATGCTAGAGTAGAGTTAGTAGGTCATTAAAGATAATACAATCAAAAAAATAGTGGCTCAAAAACGATGCATGAGGGATCTGACGTTGTAGCTCTCTGTTGCGGCTTTTTCATTCTTTTCACGATGCACTGTTGTTACATTGTAAAATAAGATTCAAAATACTTATTTGTCTTAACAAACCTTTCTTTTACTACAATGTAGAAATCTACACTACAGTCGCCCGTTGTCTGTCCACGCCATAAAATGGACTACTTCTGAAATATTATTGAATCTTCAGCGAGCTATGTTTTTCCACTGTCCAGTTTCATTCTCCCTGCGGAAGCTTCAACCTTCATGACCCAATGCAGCTACTGTTTAGGGTTCTATGGACAATGAAAAAAAAAAAAAAGGTACTAATGTTGCCCCAGTAAATGGCACCCAATTTAGTACAAGCGTATATCCCACTGAAATAACACAGCTGAAACTTTTCTTCTGTTCTGTCCCCATGGTAAACGTTTCCTCAGCTATTCAAGCATTAGCAAGAGAAGTTTCAGATAGAAAAAATATATATTTTCAACACGTTAAGATTTTCAAGAAGATTTTGTCAGTCTCAAACTTTGCCATTGTCTCTGTGAAAGGTCACAAAAAATTTGAAACAACGCAAAAACAAAAACTAGTAATTATCATACAGTAACAATAATACTGCTGGAAAAACTTTTAAGTAGGGGAAATTTTCAATCTACCTCTTCTCTTTCCTTTAACAATGTCAGTCCTTGACCACAGTTTGCATTAAGTCCAGTGCAACTCACTTTCAGTTGAGTACGGTAACAATACAAGAAAAAAAGGAGAAGAGGTAAGCAGGCATCACGTTGCAATATAAGAACATTTTCACTTCTTCATTGACACCAAACAATTTCCCTGCTAGAAATTTGTTTAGGTGGACCAAAATAGCCAATTATCAGTGACAGTCGACAGCAAAGTAAACTCCTGGAATGGGACACTTCCAGAAATTGCCACCTTTTATCATACATTAAATCCTGACGTCTTCTCCATCAATCAGTATGACACCACATGGATAGTGCGATCCCTCGTATTCAGTAAGAATATAATCTACGGTACTTCTATGGCGAGATAGGGAACGACTTCAGAAGAGAGATTACGAGCGGGAGCATTCTGACCCTATTCATTTTCTGTGTCCACTTGACTGTCAGTCATTCCACACACCTCTTCTATGGTAAGCAAATCGTCTTCACTTCCTGCATAGCTCGCTGAAGAACCATAACTTCCTGAGTCAAAATTTTGGTGTTGTCTCTTATTAACTATAGACTGAGTAGTTCAGATATTTTTAGTGTATCATTATCCTTATAAAAAAACGAGGTTTTGGGACTCGTCCATAGATATTCAGGGGACGTAGGTGAAATAGTTACTACGTGTAAATCATCATCGACGGCTTCCAAACTCTTTTATTCTTGTGATCGGAAGATAACATATAATTTCCAATGACAGAAACACTACCTGAAAGATTAAAATCTGAAATTCTGTCCTCAACAAATTTTCAACAAATACTGGATTATGTGTAGAGTATTTGTGATTGTAAAAGTACAGTGAAAATTCCGTATCCAATTACATAAAATGTTGTTGTTGTTGTTGTTGTCTTCAGTCCTGAGACTGGTTTGATGCAGCTCTCCATGCTACTCTATCCTGTGCAAGCTTCTTCATCTCCCAGTACCTATTGCAACCTACATCCTTCTGAATCTGCTTAGTGTATTCATCTCTTGGTCTCCCCCTACGATTTTTACCCTCCACGCTGCCTTCCATAAGAAAAATTTATTTTGCTCCGATTTTAGAAAGTGAGAAAGAGTTATTCAATTACGCATTAACAGACTTGGTATCGCATATGGATTACGGTCAGCAAAATACTTTGTAGCTTATTCTCAACGTTTCATTTACATTTCGTTCATTCATATAGAATAATAGAAATTTAGATGTGTTTAACAATTAGGTGCATACGTCTCCACGTTTACCATTCTGAAAAAGCTTATACGAGATACCATATCTGTTAAATTTCATATACTAGACCTGCAGCCAATAATGCATTCCTTTCCTCAGTACGTTTTATCCTGAGTTTCATCTACCTGTTATTAAACCAACTCTGGGTCTTTCTCACTCCCGAAATAATCAGCTACTACCTAATTTTCTTATTTATCGTCACGCTCATTAAATAACCTGATAGAAGAAAGTAATTAATATTCCTGTCATAATAATGCCTTATTACGCAAACTACATTTCTTTCAAAACAAGCGAAAAAAAGATGAGTTTCGCTCGCGCAAGAGGCAGATATCATACCGCTTCTCATGGTGCCAGGCACGCTCCTAATTTAATGTAAAAAATTATCACACGTAAAGGGAGTGAGTCTAGGCATGTGAAGAAGGTATGCACTGCTATTTATTGATAACGCCAGACGAGAAAATCCGAAATCAACACAGATAGTGCAAGTTATTCACTCTATTTGGGTTATGTTTATTATGAGATTCCATCCCATTATTGTGGCCAGAAGACTTAATTTAAAGCTATCGACATAGACGCATGCAAGCAAGAATCGAATATCGTTTAGTAAACACCGAGAACTGAAACTGCAACATAAGTGTCCATCTGTTAATCGATCAACAGTTCATTTCTCCAAGTAAAAATCTTGTATGACTGATGCTCAGCAGCTTTTAGCTGTTTGTTAAAAGACATATTTCTGTGCCATGAGCTGCATGTAAATTATTTCACTACCAGATCGGTATTTGAGCATAGATCTTCATTGGAATCTGATACAGAACGTAGCATATAACACTGGTTTCGACACAGCATTATTTATGAGATCGCACACCAACAGGCAGAAGGAACAAACTAGGAATAAAGATCGAACCACATTAGAAAGGAGTGAATAAAAGAAAAAAGATTGGTCTCTAGTTTTACAATGCTGGATTCATATTTCTGATAAAGTAAATCGTTTGTTTCGAAGAAATAGGCTGCAAATTGACTTCAGGCCGGATAACACTGTAGGATCAAGCATTTCGCACAACGTAGATAAGATTCAAATTTATAACATATCCAGAGTACCTAAAATAACATGTAGTGACTGTAATAAGTGTTATGTTGGACAAACCGGGAAAACTGCAAAAAGAGGTTTATGGAACGTACTAACGTTAGTGAATCCCATCTCTCACCGTTTAGTGCTCATTTAAGAGGGTCCAAGTATTCTGTTAATGGAACCATTAACAATTTCACCATTCTTCACAAAGTAGGGAAAGGTAGATTACGGAACATCGCAGAAGACACGGAGATTGCACTCCCATGACGAAACACCCTGACGATGTCATTATTTAACAGAGTTACGTAATAAGATGTATATACACAACTGTATAAGCGTTCTCTCGCGTGTTAAATTGACTGAATTTGATACGATCAGATGTCACTGACGATGGGCTCAATACCCAATACTGGTTTAGCAGTTTGTTTTACATTCAGTTCATGCGTAAAGTAAAAGCTTTTTCGCTGTCTCAGCTCTTGCCTACAAAGAAATATATATATAAATTTACACACCAAGGGGATAACAGTTTTCTACTTGATGTATGATAAAACACATCTCAGGTTCTACGATGGGTATCAAATTCGCCCACTACATTTGTTTGGCGGCCAATTGTTTTTCGAATTACTTCGTGTTCAGCACTATTTTTTAAATTCAACACAGAGAAATAATACAACATTGCTTCGCTATGATTGCACAATATTCCGCTTAGATTCGGTGAAGGCAGAAATTGTTATATTAAATATGTCACTTCTTCCATTCACGCATGCCAGGGTCATATCCTATTGCCACCCTCAAAATTAAATAAACCATTTAGAAGTCTGGAACGAATGATCTGAAGTTTTGATTTTATTTTCGAAAAATAAATACTGAAGAAACAAGTAATACAGTGCTTTCATCTCTATTAGGAAACCTAAATTCGAGAAATGAAGTACTTAGTTATCGGAAACGAGTACGAATTCGGACTCTTGCTAGATTTACTTCATGGTATTCTCCACTCTTTCATATCTTGTCATTCTCCACTCTTTCGTGTTCTCGTATACGTCACAAGGCTAATGTTGAAATGGGAGCAGTACAATCAAGTATTATACAAACAACGTCACCTGTATTCGAACTACGATTGGTTTGCTTGTGTGCTAAGACAGCTAAGCATTTTGACAGCATGACATAGCTTCTGTGAATTCTATATTAGTATAGCCTTTATTCTCAAAACGATCGGAAGTGGAAGTAAGGCATTAACACAAAACTGACACTGCTGACAGATCATTTGATATTAATGAATGGTATACCCGAACCGTTCTCTTTTCCATAATCTTCCCATCCTCAGGTACAAACAACACTATTCTTAATAATTTTGACAACTTCTCCACCAACAAATTTGATCCTCGTTTTTAATAATAGCTCTAAATTTAACCTGATTGTATGTTTATTTCACGAAAATTGAGCATGAAGTCCTGAAGATACAAGGGAAATGATATAAGACAACGAAAAATGCATAAAAATATGCTCAAGTACATAGAAAATGTTTATATGATACCGATTTGCGCAGAGACTGTCAGCAGAAACTGATCAAATAACAGAAAAACGCAATTTTATCCGCAAAAAGAATTATGCGTCTGTAAAAACAAGCGATATGTTACGTTAGATCCTGAACTTTTCTTGAAAAAAAGTTGTTAAGTCCATCGATTGGTTTGATTTTTAACTCCACGGCTTCTTTTCTTCCGCTGATAGCCCAATCTCTGCTCGCATTCATAATCATTGTTCATTCGCAGTACATTTCCTAATTTTTTCTTCTCGTCTACAGCTTCTAACAGCCTTACGCAAACTCAAAATAATTGTACACATGACCCTTCGACCCGTTCCTCATACTCTTAAAAGATCTCCCTACATTTGCTAACTCACCCATTCATTCTACACCTACACAATCTCTCAACTTAATTTTCATCATTGTTCTGCAGTTCCACATTCGAAATTCTTCCAGTTTCTTCTTCTCCTGTTTTCCCTCCAGTCTTTACTGCTCTTCTGTGCAAAATTGTTCTACCGATGGACCACAAATGTCCTTTTCATTTGGAGTCATATTTCACACCAGAGTATCAGCTTCATTGAAGCTTCTTCGCAAGAATTTGTCTTCTTGAGCTTCAGTTTTCTTATGTACTGTTGCTTTTAAGCAAGAGAACTCTTTCACGCCTTTACCTCAGGCCTTCATCAATTTCGGGTATTTAGGAAGTCACTGTTTTTCTTTCTACTGTATATGTTTCAAGACTCTCGTCCTCTGTTTATCATGCGTACACTTGAAGTGAATTGCGTGGTAAATAGATTACGAATTCCACCTAATATAGTCATTACATTAGACCAATTTAACTACGTTGTCTGCAGACAGTATCAATGAGTTCTCCTCCAGTGTACTTTTGTTTCCGATCTGAATCTCCGTTTTATGCACATTGTTCTGCTTCAGCTAACAGAAACTATTATGACGATAAGTTAGAACCATGCATGTAGTTCCCCTTAACAAATACATGTCTTTCTAGGTTTTTCTAATTTCTTTTATTCCCATTTTGATGATTGCTGTCTCCACCTTAGTCCCATTCTTCTTAGAATATAGATCATCTTATTACACTGTTAGTCCACAGTTGCTTGAATGTGCACTGGTCTTCTATTACTAAGCATAAAACGATTACAAATTCTCTCATGTCTACACTTTTCTTCAAACCGAACTAACCGTGTAGGACCACTTAGTTACTCTTCTTTATATCTTATTTTGGTCATCAGTTTACAAAGGTGAGATGGGACAGATCTCTTCTGATATTCTCTTTTTGAATAATGATGACAGTTTTCTTAGACAAACAAGTATTTGTTGTTTCCACTGCTTCGATGTTGTCTTCCATGTTTTCGTATTAATTTATAATCTTTTCGTCTGTGAGTAATTACTGACTCACCATACATAGTCAAAGGAATCTAATTGACGGTATGCATGGAACGAAAAGAAACGTGGATAACTCTGAAACATAAACTTCTTATAATCATTAACGCATCCCCGTAAGTAAAGTTGTATGAAATTCCAGGCTAAGATACTTTCATTCTAACTTTTTAACGATACTTCCTAAGAGTTTTCTTGAAACAATGCCGTCGGCAGAAATAATCATTTCTCCACATCATCTTGTACAGCAGACCCATGAGCAGACAGCCGCCAGATTTTTGCCGTAAATGGAAATGAGGACGGTATTGTGAGATTTATTCTCAGACATGACACTGCCCATTCACTTAAAACACTGACAATTGTAATGAAGTCTGCAGGGGAGGAGATCTATGGCTCTAACATTCGCATAATTACAGATATCATCGATGCACTACTCCTCATTATAACACATAGTTTCAATCGCTCCGTAAAGACAAGGACATATCCAATCATCCTCTTAAGATGTAGACATAAGGCCATAAAGTTTCTATTAAGTTTCATTTACGACCTCGAGAAAATAAAGTTACGAAGTTATTTTTATTTGTTTACAGGAACATGTCTGCAGCTTCTGCAAACAACGAAATCCCATTCCTATAGCACAATAGCACGACGCTACGCCAACATAAACAAAACAGAGGAGCCGGTCTCCAACGTATCAGTGCACTGCACCACCGTCTATAGTTCTCGCTCCTCTAGCGGAGCGCTTACGGTACTGCAGAGCAACAATTTAAACGTGTACCGAGACTCCAGAATGCAGCTGCAAGGAGACCAAAATTCCTTCACATAATTTTTTTCAGATGACAATTAAGCACGTTGTGGTAACAAGACGTACCGAAGAAAGATACACCGAAGTGCCCCATAGGTAGTAAACCAATATCATTTCTTTTAATATCTCGAAAGCACATAGGCCTTATACATACTGCATGACGTTACCAGTTAACAGATTACTTGAGGATCTAAAATGAGGTTACCAGTCTTGGTCTACTCTAGACCATCTTCAGACCTACCACCACAAAGGTAGACAGTCACAGTGAACGGAGCAAGTAAACGAGTCCATAAACGACACCTATTCCGTGAAGTCGTGGCAGACTGAAATTTGTAACTTCTTTTTTTTAATGAAATTTCTTGTGGTTGAGTCTATTCATGTTCATTTTAAGCATTAAAAAACCACTATTATCCAAGTAAAATGTTCTCAAAATTACTACTTGAGGACTAATGAAGGGTTAGCTACTAAACAGTTACGTTTACGGACATAGAATATCACACAATTGTCTTTATAGAATGGCAACATCATCAGTAAGGCTACAGTAAAGTGGGATTACACTAGTATGTAAGAGTAAAATTGTTGCTAGCCTATTTTTATACATTTAGCATTCGATAATTTGTCGTGGTTGAAAAATTTCACAAGGTATAACAGTTTCATAGTTAAGACTAATTTTGTTTTGGGTGGGTTATATTGGTCAACAATCGATTCTTTCCATTCTGAAGACAGCATGAGATTTTGTAAAAGTTAATTTTAGGAGTGAATTGTCAAGTACTACAAATCTACTGATGCCCACACGATTGTGATAGTGCCCAAATAAAAAATTACTATGATTATTGGTAACAGTTCATACATATTCAATTTGCGATAATATTTGTTTTTATGTCTGCATTCATTATTGTAGTAATTTCATAAAATGTAAATATGAAGCTTGGTGAGGTGAGTTTAGTATATCTGCTTAACGTAAAGGTTAAGAGGGGGAGTTTGGTACACAATTTTTTTCAATCTAACAGACTCTATTTTCGTTCCAGAAACAAAGCCACGGCAGTATTTTCGTTCATTGGGATCAAAGGTTTATCTAAATCACACGACTGAAACCCTGCCAAAATCTCTACATCAGATCAAGAGAAAGAAAATCTGTTTCCTTGAGTCTTCTGAAAGGTAGGTAGGGCTATTAATGCAATCGTATATTGTAATGCAATATCTGTAGGTGGATTTCTCATAAATTAAGTCCAAACCACAACTATCACTTAAAGTTTACTTCTTCAAATGAAAAAGAGGGAACCCAGAGGCAATAAAAAATAATTGAAGAACGTGTTTCACTTTAGAAGAGGAAGAAAATTGATGGCGCATATTGTGGCAATCGCACATATAGATTTTTCTATCAATTTGGTGGATCTGAGAAGCATTTTGGCTTCATACGTACTTCGTTTAGGAAATAAAACACAAGTTAAAAAATTGTGTGTACTAGGAAAAGACTAGGACTATTCATTTTTGAAGCCACCTGGGTAGAAGCTAAGTACCAGGCTGGTTAAAAACAACGAAAAGAGAAGCTTTAGAAGCAGAGGATATAAAAAAATTATTTTGAAAATCTCAACGACACATTGTGAAATTACAACGGTAAAAATCTGACTGATGACCCTGGTGTTAAGGATGTTTTAGTAAAACAGGGAACACATCCGATGCAAATGAAGTGCAACGAAGGCAGGCAGAGCTGTGAGGTGTTCTGGGATTGCTGAGTGGACACTATTACCCATTTGTTTATTTTACAAAACAGGAAGGCTTTACGGAGAATTTCAAAGAGGTGATCCATATAAAATTACAACCGAAAAAAATCTTGTTGCATGGATATAAGAACATTTGAAGATTGGGTTGAAGGCACAATGTTTAATTTGCTTAAAAATAGCTCTGGGAAAGAAGTGTTGATAGGGGACAGTTTAACTGCCCACTTGATCTACTATTTCGTTACCAAATACACTCCTGGAAATTGAAATAAGAACACCGTGAATTCATTGTCCCAGGAAGGGGAAACTTTATTGACACATTCCTGGGGTCAGATACATCACATGATCACACTGACAGAACCACAGGCACATAGACACAGGCAACAGAGCATGCACAATGTCGGCACTAGTACAGTGTATATCCACCTTTCGCAGCAATGCAGGCTGCTATTCTCCCATGGAGACGATCGTAGAGATGCTGGATGTAGTCCTGTGGAACGGCTTGCCATGCCATTTCCACCTGGCGCCTCAGTTGGACCAGCGTTCGTGCTGGACGTGCAGACCGCGTGAGACGACGCTTCATCCAGTCCCAAACATGCTCAATGGGGGACAGATCCGGAGATCTTGCTGGCCAGGGTAGTTGACTTACACCTTCTAGAGCACGTTGAGTGGCACGGGATACATGCGGACGTGCATTGTCCTGTTGGAACAGCAAGTTCCCTTGCCGGTCTAGGAATGGTAGAACGATGGGTTCGATGACGGTTTGGATGTACCGTGCGCTATTCAGTGTCCCCTCGACGATCACCAGTGGTGTACGGCCAGTGTAGGAGATCGCTCCCCACACTATGATGCCGGGTGTTGGCCCTGTGTGCCTCGGTCGTATGCAGTCCTGATTGTGGCGCTCACCTGCACGGCGCCAAACACGCATACGACCATCATTGGCACCAAGGCAGAAGCGACTCTCATCGCTGAAGACGACACGTCTCCATTCGTCCCTCCATTCACGCCTGTCGCGACACCACTGGAGGCGGGCTGCAAGATGTTGGGGCGTGAGCGGAAGACGGCCTAACGGTGTGCGGGACCGTAGCCCAGCTTCATGGAGACGGTTGCGAATGGTCCTCGCCGACACCCCAGGAGCAACAGTGTCCTTAATTTGCTGGGAAGTGGCGGTGCGGTCCCCTACGGCACTGCGTAGGATCCTACGGTCTTGGCGTGCATCCGTGCGTCGCTGCGGTCCGGTCCCAGGTCGACGGGCACGTGCACCTTCCGCCGACCACTGGCGACAACATCGATGTACTGTGGAGACCTCACGCCCCACGTGTTGAGCAATTCGGCGGTACGTCCACCCGGCCTCCCGCATGCCCACTATACGCCCTCGCTCAAAGTCCGTCAACTGCACATACGGTTCACGTCCACGCTGTCGCGGCATGCTACCAGTGTTAAAGACTGCGATGGAGCTCCGTATGCCACGGCAAACTGGCTGACACTGACGGCGGCGGTGCACAAATGCTGCGCAGCTAGCGCCATTCGACGGCCAACACCGCGGTTCCTGGTGTGTCCGCTGTGCCGTGCGTGTGATCATTGCTTGTACAGCCCTCTCACAGTGTCCGGAGCAAGTATGGTGGGTCTGACACACCGGTGTCAATGTGTTCTTTTTTCCATTTCCAGGAGTGTATAAGGACAGTAACACAAATTTTTACTTGTGCCTCGTTACACAAGTCACTTAACTGAACCCTTAGATATGGCTGTTTCTCGGTCAATGAAAGGTTCATGTAAAGAGATACTGACTGACTGGAAGCAGAAATAAATTGGGAAAAGATCTTCAGCAGTGCCGATAATTATATTCCCAAAACTAATTGTAAAAATCAGCAGCACTATTGACGGAAATTTGAATTGTTGTTTCAAATCTCGTGGAATAGATACGTATGCTCCAAACAACGCAATAAATAAATTAAGCAGTAGTCTGTTGGAAGCTAAAAGAGACAATATCAAGGAATATACATGTGTTTTATTCAAAGAAAATTTGAAACGAACTATGAAGGACTCAGCCGGGATGCCTGAATAGGTGGTCAAAAAAATAAATGCTTCTCCAGGCAATGAGATCACCCCCTGCAATATCTCTCGTGAAGTAGTTACTTCTGCCGTTAGACCATCAAAACAAAATCAGAAGAACCGACGGGGAAGGAACGATAAGGATAATTTATTTTGCATTTTTGTGGTGATGAACACACTGAAGTCACCTTTGATGAGAGTGTCTGCACGTCCCACCACTGCCGGAGGGCACACGGGAGATCGGGCAAGTTTGCGCGGCCTTATTGCGATAATGAGAGACGCCTCATCCAACGACTGACCGTACTTTCGTTCACTGCCAGATGTCCGTAGACGTTCTGCAAGCGCCTATGAATATCTGCGGTGCCCTAGTTTTCCGCCAAAGGGAACTCAATGACAGCTCTCTGCTTGCAAAGCGCCTCAGTCAAAGTCGCAATTTTGAAGGCTGTTTATTGTGCCGCCAACCATCGGAACTTGGGGAAACTGTGTGGGCTGAAGCGGCAATAATTCACGATTTCCGACAAGAAATTTCGCATTTTTTCAGCCCAAACTGGCCGAGAAAAAATAAGCGTAGCGTTACATATTGAACGCCGCTCGTAGTCTGAGGAGCAAGGATGGAAATTTGTCTTTAGTAGATTTCATGTAGATATATTTTATTTTATAAGGGAAAGTCTCATTCATATTCCGTAGTAAGTATACTTTCGCCCTTTGTTTAATGGTCGCTTCTGAACTCATGAGATAAGGTCTCGGACCCAATAGCTTCGCTAGAGCAAGTTGTAACTTGTAGAGGATCATAGCACTTGTGCCGTCAGACCGGTTCGCCTAGCCAGACTATGATGCATCACGTCTAAAGAGCAGGTGACGCGTGGCTCAGCCTCCGGGCTGCTGCGCTGGTTCGGAGTCCGCGGCACTGGGTTCGACCCCCGTACCCGGCGCATGGAATGTCGTCCTACAACTGAATAGCCAGGTGCCACACAGCCTGCTAACCGGCTCTATGGCAGTCTCACCACACAGACAGGTGAATTACTCATGCCTACACCATAAATAAAAATACTGTCGGTGTATTCGAAATGAATTTTAAATCACAGGATGGCATTAAAGAGCCAGACTTTTGCGTGTTGTTTCTTCCCTAGTTTTACCCAAATACCGCTTCCAAAATAGGTGGAGCTAATGAAATATCATCACAGACTTCTTATCTGTTTATATAACGTACAAAATTATGAAGCTGTAGAGTCAAGGTACGAGTTGCGTGTTGCGTGGTTCAGATGTTATAAATATTGATATGATAAAAGCTACTTAGTCTATTGTTGAAGATTCTGTCTAGTGACGAAATGTAGCAACGTGGAAGAGCCCTAGCAAAAATGTAACTCCAGGTACAAACGTCCACATCCCTCCACAGAAAAAGACTGCAAGGCTTTGGTAGGGTAATGAAAGCTTCCAAAATAGGTGGAGCTAATGAAATATCATCACAAACTTCTTATTTGTTTATATAACGTACAAAATTATGAAGCTGTAGAGTCAAGGTACGAGTTTCGTGGTTCAATGGGTCTACAACAAATGCTATAAATATTGATATGATAAAAGCTACGAGATTGTGAAGTATAGGCGAGAAATGCTAAGTTCGTACACAAAGCTAGTATCTGTATTTTCAGTTGAATGTTGATGTGACGCCATGATTCAATACTCGTTATTTCGTGCGTTCTGCATGCAAAAATAGTACGAATTTAACAGATCTGACGAAAGATAAGGTATTGTAGAACTGCTAAAAATAGAATTACACCAGAAAAATCCTGAATCAAAACCTTGTCTTTTCTAAAACTGGAAATATAGGCCAATTTGAAGTGGTAAGTAAGCATGTTCACGAAGTAGAGTGAACTGCAATGATTTTCGACACTTTCAGCCAAGATAGCAGAATTCAGATAATTATAAATTCAATGAATGAGAAGAGCTTAATCACTCCATACCTCGTGCGATTTCGCATTGCACGGTTTCGGATAATAAATCCAATGTGTTGGTGTTGAAACATGCAACTGAAAAGTATAAAACTCGACGGACCACTACTTCTTCATCTCCACTCGCTAACAGTGCTCTATTTCATAAACAAGAACTTAGTCTTTTGTTGAAGTTTCTATTTAGTGACGAAAGGTAGCAACTTGTAAGAGCCACAGCAGAAATGTAATTCCAGGCACAAACGTCCACATCCCTCCACAGACGATGACAGCAAGGCTTTGATAGGATAATGAAAGGAGTCATGAATTATAATCCGCCTTCCGGATATTTATCCATACCTGATAACGCTTACTGCTAATCATTCAATAACCTACAGTAACAAAGCATGCGCAATTTGGCGTCATCATTTATGTTTGCACAATGTCGTGCGGTTCCAGATGATGACGTGTGCTAAGTTGTTTTGAGATCTTGGCTGCATGACTTCTTCATCCTGAAACCATCAAGTTTCATTACAAATGGAATTGCGAAATATATATCGTTACAGCAGAGATTCGAAAGTAAATCTATTGTTGCGATCCCACAGAAAATTAAACAAATTCACATGGGAGAGAAATTTTGCGTAGCTGTTGATAAGAGACTATTACTTTCTTTGAAGTATATTGTAAATAAGTCCGGAACAGGAGTGAAAAAAGGTAAATTAGTTGTGCAAACGAAGAACTACAACAATGCGCTATATGCGATAGGCTATTAACTATAAGCAATACGGACTTAGAAGCAATAATTATTCACTCATTCGAGACATACAGCAAGTAGCCGTAGTGCGCTAGAATTATCTACGACTAAATGAAGCAAAAACTGTTCGTTATTTCTTTAGAGGGAATTGATAGTCTGGCTCCTGGAAAAGAACCGTTAGGAATTTTTACGTCTTTCTCGGTCAACATCAGATTTCAACAGGTATCACGGCTGCCGGGTGTCTGTGAGATGACTGCTGCTTTTAAACGTTTCAAAAAAATATTCCTGTTTATCTTCATCAAACGTTAAAACTCGCCCAGTGAGTAGGTTTGCTCCTATCCACTGCTCCCCACAGCAGAAATATGCACGAATACTGCTAACACTGAGAGATTACGCATCGTATTTCTGCAATATCCATTTCCTTGACAGTATCAGCGTTTTATACGATCTGTTTGATTGCTTACGAAGGAAGAGAGAAGCGGCTTTCACATGCAGAATCACTTCATCCTCCTACTCTCCCGAAGAGCTGATGAATGTACTGTTACAAACCTAGTTTCTCTCCCTTCCCATTACGGATGTAGAAAATCTACAGTTATAGTAACATACAATACGATGACATCTCACATTCTTCCTTTACTGTGGACCTCCGACTGTTGGACACCTGATTCAGCATTTAATGTAATAACCAGTAGGATACCACATTTAAGAAACCTCTGTAAAATTTTGTTTTATAATCACAGCAATTCTTTCATCGATGACTGTGTTTTTCTGACTGTTCGGGAGCGTCTCTCAGAGCTACATTCTTCTTCTATCTCCTTAGATTTCAGAATATCCTGAGTGACTTTTATCTCTGCCTGTAACTGTTCATGTGACATTACATACTTCACGATCCACTTTTGATATGCGCAATGTAGATATTGCTTACAGAATGATTCTCAGTACTTTTAAATAGTAATGACTCTGTGGTAGTCCATATAGATACAATTCAACATTAGCACTTCATCCAAATTGCAGTGTTGTTTGTAGTTGAAGTGTTAACGTTACGACCAATAATGGTTGTCTAAGCATCAATCGGCTGCCGGATGTATTGCGACCCTCCTTCAAGCTGCGTCACTTCTCTTTCTCATTGCACACAACGTCTCAATAATTTAACTTCACATTGATTGCGTGTTTTGTCCATTACAACTTCTATGGTAATAATGCATTCTTCTGTAGATGTCTTACTAGTACTGCATTAATGCCGGGATGGCTCCTTCGAAAGGGCACGGCCGATTTCCTTCCCAATCCTTCCCTAACCCGAGCTTGCGCTCTGTCTCTAATGACCTCGTTGTCGACGGGACGTTAAACACTAACCACCACAACCACCACTAGTACTGCATTCTTCTCACGCAAATTATCACCTTCCCAATACTATTTCATTTGCTTCTTAATTCATTCCAAATCAACATATCTACTTTTGATTGTTGAGAGGAACCCCTCATTTTCTCAGTGCTATAAGGTGTGAATTGATTATTTTTGAAATTGAAAAATGCGTATGATGTATTTGTGAGAAATGTCTGTTATGCATTGTGTGAGTGAGGCTCATGCCCGTGATCTTACTGTAGCTCGTTCGCTGGTTATGTTTCACCGGAAATCATGTGAAAAAGGAAATAATAAGTATATTTGAGATGATAACAATCGAAATAGAAAAAAAGAACCAAACATTTCTGTACTTCTGAATGAACTTTGATATGAAACTTCCTGGCAGATTGAAACTGCGTGTCCGACCGAGACTCGAACTCGGGACCTTTGCCTTTCGCGGGCAAGTGCTCTACCATCTGAGATACCGAAGCACGACTCACGCCCGGTCCTCACAGCTTTACTTTTGCCAGTATCTCGTCTCCTACCTTCCAGACTTTACAGAAGCTCTCCTGCGAACCTTGCAGAACTAGCACTCCTGAGCGAAAGGAGTCGTGCTTCGGTATCTCAGATGGTAGAGCACTTGCCCGCGAAAGGCAAAAGTTCCGAGTTCGAGTCTCGGTCGGGCACACAGTTTTAATCTGCCAGGAAGATTCATATCAGCGCACACTCCGCTGCAGAGTGAAAATCTCATTCTGGAACTTTGATATGATGGGTGGTCTTCCCTTTATGAATCTGCAAATTCTTCGTTTGTTAAAAGTAACAGGACTTTGCTGTATCTATTGATTATCCTGCAAAAATATATGATATTTAGAAGACGCGGAGTACAGATTTTTTGCGGGTGCTTTATTTCACTGATAGGATTAAAACTATATCATGTGCCATCTAAATTATCACCTGTGTTGGAGTCAAAGACTCACTGCAACTGTGACATCACACTAGCTGCTTCCCTTCGTCACTTCACCAATGAGACTATTGAAGGTGCCTGATCTAAGTTGCTTCAAAAAAAGTTGGAGAAATTTTTCCTGTCAGTAAACCCGAGAGTGATAATTGACGGGCTGAGTTTGTTTTATTTGTGGCAACGTAATGATACTTTTGGCAGCGTGCGAATTTGTTCAAAACATTGTGAATCGGTGCAAGAAAGCAACAATGTAATTCGAATATCGTTTGAGAGAAGTCGTGGTACAGAAAACTATTAAGAAACGATCCTTGGGAAAAAAAATGATGAGTATCTAGAAATGACAGATCTCGGAAGAAGTGTGTCAGCTGTGCACAAGAGGAACTGACCATATAATGAGCATCTAATGGCATATAATGTAAGCTGTTGTTGAAATTGTGATCTTCTGATGAAAATGATGCAGTATTGACGCAGGCAGAAAGAGCCCTGCGACAGATAAGAGACGTAATATTTCATTTCAACTGATCTAGGTTTAGTCTACTTCCTTCTACAGTGGAACGTGACTAGTGAATCAAGACTATGAAGAAGGCCAAGGAGCGATTCTCATAGAGCAGACTGCACAGAGTGCTGTCTAACTCTCAGTCCAAGCAAATACTAATTTTTCCACTCCACGAAGCATGCAAATCGAGCAGACTTCAGGTAACTAACGTGTCGCTTGTTTCGTACAACAGTCCAGAAGTAAGAAGACTTAGATTTTTGAAATGGAATTGTTAAATAAGTTCATTCACTGATGAAACACTTGCCAGCAACATTTTCATCGTAAGATACCGCAAAAATCCAGATTGCCAAGGAAACAGATTACTTGCTTGTCTTACAGTGTAGTATACTGGAATACTTCTTAATTGTATGGAATCATTACAATATTGAACTAATAGACCACGAAAAGTGTTTACAGGGCTCACAGAAAATGATCACAGCATTTACCCACGATGGAATAAAACAGAGAAAAGTTTCAGAATGTTACCTTCAGAACATGGATGAAAGACGCAAAGTACCTTGACAGTGGTTACTTTGAAGATTATGGAAGCGACTACATATCGCTCCAGTAATATGTATGTTGGTCTGTGTGTGTGTGTGTGTGTTTGTGTGTGTGTGTGTGAATGTGTGTGTTTGTGTGTGTAAACGTAGGCCAATAACAGCTCTAACTGAGAAAAGTAAGTATCCTTAAATAGAAATGGACGAAACTTCAATATAGAGACGTGACAAAACAACAAGAACACTGTGGTACAAACATCTTCTTTCTGGAGGTAGTTTCATCTTATCAGTCAGTGGGTTATTTTGTATTTTAATGTTTTCTCATACCATAATATATTTTTATGTGTCGCTAGTCACCAATACGTCTGTTATGCTGTGCTATTCTGACGTGACGTCAGACCTTCCAATCCCAAAACAAGAAACAAAAGAGTCGCTGTCCAATTACTTGATGCATCCATGACAATAATCACGAATCCATTAGGGGTATCAATTATTATCTGTCTGTTTTCACGACAGCCCAAACGGATCGTGGCAGAAATAACTCTGCTAAACGAAAGGTGGGATGAACAAGTAACACAGGAATTCAGAAACATGGTGGTCCCTACTAAGAAAGAAGTTTGTCACGAAAATGACTACAGTAGCTAGTGTTCCTGGATACAGTACGTCACCAATAATGACTTTTCGACGAAATTTGCATGCAATGAACTTTTTTCGTGGGGCCGCAATTGAAAATGTTTCCCACATCAAAATACTTATTACCCACGGTTCATACAAGGGACAGTGACCAGATGGGACTTTCTTCTTAAAATTGTAGAACATAGTGCAGGTAATACCTCTGTGAACCCTAAAAACCGGTTTCAGTGATCATTTTCGTTTGTTTGCATAGCCTTATTCCTAAGAGAATATTTGCACATTTAGAGATGATTGCGTCCCATGCCAAATGTCTGAATACTTCCAGTCCTGCTGTACACAGGAACTGGAGACCAAAGTGACCTCTACGAAACAAATAACTGCCACAATGACTGCTGTGGCTAGTACTCCTTAGTGGAACACAACACTTACAGAGGCAGTACTACGGGAGGTGCTCTAATTAAATTTTCCTGGTGGAACTCCAACTGAGAAATGTATTATTTCCCACAACAGCTTTGGCAATTGTGCCAGGGATACTGTATCATCTACGGCTCTAGGTGAAACTGGAGGACTGGACGAATTTTTTAATTTAATTCTGGGACTATGTGTCTCAGACAAAAAATATGTAAGCCTAGAGTATCTGAAAGTATGTTTTCTGATGTGAATACGGAGAAATGTCTTCGATTGTTCGATACGTGCAGTGTATCAATGCTGTTACGTTAGGGTTTTATTAACAGTATATTTGTTATTTATTATTGATTTCCTGGAACACTGCAGAGCGCGGGTTAGCCGTGCGATCTGAGGCGCCTTGCCATCGTTCGCGCGGCGCCGCCCCCCCCCCCCCGCCCCCCTCCACCGCCTCAGTCGGTGGTTCTTCGAGTCCTCCCTCGGGCATGGGTATGTGTGTTGTCCTTAGTGTAAGATAGTTTAAGTTAGATTAAGTAGTGTGTAAGCCTAGAGACCGATGACCTCAGCAGTTTGGTCCCGCAGGAACTTATCACAAATTTTCACATTTTCCTGGAACACTCAGGGTGTTTGTGTTTTCTGTGACACAGATGAAATTTCATCATGTCAGAATATGTTATTCTGTCCTGTCTTCGTGCACCATCTTCATTTTCTTCTTCATCTGCTTCTTCCCTTTATGTACTATGCTAGCAGTCCGTTCCGCTTCACACTCTTTCTTATTGGCTTATAACTTATTACATGCTAAAATATTATCTTCCCCCGTTCTGTTGACGTGTCGTTTCGATTTTATTTACTTTTGGTCAATCATTTGTACGTTTTCTAGCGATATCTACCGGTTTAAAGAAGCAAAAGCAGATGTAAACGGGTTTATTCCCATACTAAAAACTGGTGTTAAGAGGCAAAGGCTGTCATCTCCATGATCATATGTTAAAGTCTGAAAGGCAAAACTTGCAGTATCCACACTGGACAATAAGAGACAGCACTTTGACCGTGTGATTGCCAGTCATCGTTTTTCGTATGTTAAACCACGCAAGTTTTACATTGTCATACATTGAGTTAATGGTACTTTTAGCGAGATATTTTCAGTGTTATTAGATTATAAGATTACTGTCAAATAAATAGCACAAAGAGAGTAACAACAGTTTCGCATTCCAGAGAAAGGAATGTAAGATAATAGCATAAGAAATGGAAGAGATCGAAAGCTGAACAGCTGTGGTGCGCTCAACATTTTCTTCTCCTTCCGTTAGTTTTCGTTTGCTTTTGTTACTTAAAATTCACCATTGCAGGTTAAGCAATGGTTCGAATGTCTCTTTCTTTATTTATTTGTTTAAGTGTTTTAATAACTCAGTACTGACAACTATGTCAGTTATGTTTATCGTTGGTAATGCTTAAGCAATTCTCCGTTGTTTTACAGGTATTGGCCACCAACGCTACCAGATATTCCTGCATGTGGGCATGCTACAAAAATCTTTCGACGCGCTGCGTAACCTATGAAGCATGGCTAAGACTTCCATAAGCTGTTCTATGTGAAAAACAACCTGTCCATTCAAAATGTCAATTTATTACAGTACTGAAAAGTGTCATCTATGGGAAGTCTACAGCTGTTACACACGGAGAAAAGTCTTTCAAGACAAAATACTTTGTCAGGAAAAATGATAATAATGATGTAGTACCTGCGTACCAGAAGGCTTGTCTGGAGATTGCAGGGTTAAGCGAATAGGGATCAAATTTGCAACGAAAACAATTTTTCTCACAGGGAAATGTCCCAGCTGAAAAACAGAGAGGACATCACTGCTCTCAGAATTTTCAGGCTAAAAAGAAAGCTGTGGTGAAGATGAGAAAATATATACCAAATGAACTGAATGCACGATTGCAATGAACAGGCTGATTGTGAGTTACAAGAAAAATAAGATAATTTTTCATATACATTTAATACTCAATTTAATATTATGTTTGAAAGTCAGGGAGCTGATAAACGCGCTGCAAGCACTGAGTTCAAGGTAAAGATAAGGCTTAAGAAATATCCAGAACTGAAACTTCAGGGTGAATCGCAGAGACAGAGTCATAATCCGGAAGCGCAGACTTTTTATTCTTTTCTTACAAGAAAAACCTGAATAAACTGTTATCCTTACGTTTGACTGCCAGAAAATGCTACCTCTTCCTGTAATATCTGACCCAGAAATACACTATCAACGGCAGATCTATCTATACAACTTCCCAGTGGTTGTTGGTCACTTTGATGACTAACCCAGGTCTTGCTACTATAGAAGTTATGAATGGACAGAGAACGTACACAAAAACGGCTCTAATGAAATTGCTTCGTGTCTGTTCCACTATTCGAAGAAACCAAACTCGGGGAGAATTAAGAAGAATCTTTCACTTGCTGATATGTGCAGCGGGCAAAATAAAAACTAAAATCTGCTCGCCATATTTGCATACAGTCTATTTCAAACGCCCTCAAGTACACAGAAGATTAAGATGTATTTCCCATTTCCAGGCCACTTTTTATTCTCACCTGACAGACTCTTTGGGTTGTGTTCAAAAGGTATCTTACAAAGGCAGTTAATACAAAAGCTTTAGGAATACTTCGAAATAATCTCAAAACATTAAAAAATAGTAAAGGTTGCAACAGAAATTTTTGATCGGAAATCTGAAGAAGAAAATGTTCTTTGAATCCTTTGAATGCTTGGCATACCCGGTTTTCTCCCTGCAAGAGACACATACTCAAGAAGACTGCCGACAAAAATCGCGCTATACTAGCGAGAGGTGTGCTTCACATAGTTTCCTTTAAATTTGTAACAAGGAAAGACACCAACGTTGCTCAGATGCTTCCAAAAAGCATTCAATCACTGCGACAAAACATTGTCAGTCCTTAGAAATTGGCTGATGTCAAACGCTTGCTCGAAATTAATTTTTAGTAATAACTTGCGTCATAATCTAAAATTGGATTTTTGCAAGCCTGCAACTGACAATCTCTGTCCAATCGATATCCCTAACTAGGTAACCAATAATGACAAGTGAATGTGACATAATGGAGGAGCCTTCACGATTCTACAAATTATGTTGTGATCCCTTGTAATTTCAGCTAACAGACAAATAAAATAGAAAATTTAAGAATGTGCTTCTTCATTTTCTTTTAATTCCTATTTACTTTCAGGCGTTCAGGTATACATTCAGAGATCTGCCACAAATCGGGCTGAGGTGCAAAATCAGCAAAATTCACATAAATGCAAAATAAGGAATCCCCAAATTAAAAGCATTGTTATCTGTTACCGCAGTTACTTCAAATAATAATGTTATGTAAAATTCTATTCCTTATGTCAAGCCCTTTAATCACATAATTACTGGTAGAACTTTCATTCCATGAACGCCTATACAGTCTTTTGCTTCTACTGTAAAGTTATCCAAAGTGGAGATTACTGACTTTGCTGCTAGGCACGCATACATTAAGTTCGTCTCTTCATCTCCGATGATATGTACTTTAACCATAGTTAAGCATTTTACTTTATCCGTCTGTACTCAGTTTGTTTTCCTTAGTTAATATCTAAGATTCGATGTATTAAAATATGAGCAACCACTACTTTGTAAAATTTTTGCTTTGGATCCTTCCTTGTCTTGTCCTCCAGTGTCCTGTGTACTCTGCCACATACCATTTGGAAATAATTTAACTTATTATTGATGGTGTTTTCACATTCTAAGCTAATACCGCAGCCTAGTATTGGGAAATGTGACATTGTTATCTTGATTGGCCACCTAGTTCTATTTTGGAGCGCACTGCAAATTTCCATTTGAAGTCCATTACTTCACTTTTTTCAGAATATTTTTACCTTTAGTCATTATGTATTTGATTTACTCGTTGTGTCACAAACTGTAGGTCGTTTTCTGTGTTTTGAGTTATTAATTGGTCGTAGATAAAGAGAAGAGTTTTTATGTGTGTGTGTCCTTGTATTTAACTAACTTCATGTTTTAAGTCCTGTTTCCACCGTCTAGCAATATCATCTAAGGGTTTTGTGTTACGGATATTGCGTATTAGTCCTGTCATAGACGGCTAAGGACTTGTAAGAGCGGTTGAACGTATTGGGCAATGCCTTCGAAAAGAGATTGTAAGATGAACATCAATGAAAGTAAAACAAAAATAAAAGAATGTATTAGAGTTCAATCAGGCAATGCAGAGGGAACTAGATTAGGAAATGAGACACTAGTAGATGAGTTTTGCTATTCGGGGTATAAAGTAACTTACGCTGGCCGAAGTAGTAAATATATAAAATTTAGACTGGCCACAACGAGAAAACGAGCTTCTGAAAAACAGTTATCTGCCAGCATAAAAATTGAATTAAGGAGGTCTTTTCAGGAGGTATTTACGTGTAGTCTACTACTGAAGTGAAACGTGGACGACGGGCACTTCAGATGAAAAAAAAACTTTTCCAACGTGACGTCATTCAAGAACGCTGGAGTTCAGATAGGTAGAATGGATAATTACTGAGGTGCTACAGAACCAAGCTGTGGAGAAAAGAAATTTGTGGCACAACTTGGTTGGAAGAAGGCCTTCATTGTCGGGTTCGTCTTTAGGCACCATGAAATTGTGGCAAAAGCAGTAAAGGCAGCCCAAGACTCAAATGGATGTAGGCTACGGCGGTTATGCAGAGATGAAGAGGCTTGTACAGCATAGACTAGCATGGAGGCATTAAGGCACTCTTTCGATTGAAAACCACAACAACAAAGGTAAACGAGAGGCTACACATTTATCGTCTTGAGGTCCTACATGGTTTCCTGTACCCAAGTGGTTCTCACTATGTTAAAAGCCCTCTTGTTCAGTCTATCTTCTTTCATCCTATGTATGTGTCTGTAGAAATTTGCCTTTCTTTTCCTGAAATTGTTTGTAATCACCTATCTGTGGAGTTCTTTTGCTGATTTGTTTATCCAGATATCCTCTTCCTGAACCGACCCTTATATCTTTTTGGGTATTTTCCTCTGCTGTTTTTCCTTACCCTTGATTTTCGTTCTTCTCTATATTTCTGTTGTTTAAGAGGGGTAGGTCGTCAAACGGGCCGGCTTCAAGAAGGAGAGGCACCACAGGCATTTAAAATTGCACTCTCCATACTTTTACAAATAAATTCGTAAAAGTTTGTCAGCATGACCAGGAAGGATTCAGAATTCACACTCATAGCAGTGCAAGTTCAAAAACACGAAAAAATAATATTTTTTAAATGTGAAATTTCGTGATTTTTTCACTTACTGTTGGCTCCATTTGTTGATATAGGTACACTTTTCTTCATAAGTAAGAGAGATTCATCGATGAATTTTGCACAGCTTACAAACAATACTGACAGGTTTATGAAACTCTAGAATTTATGTAATCTATCGAAAAATGAATGGGCTGTTACGTTTTAAACTTCTTGTTTAGAGAAAACTCGAATTTTATAGTTAATTTCCAAATTTTTACCACAGTTTTTAACAGATTTGGTAAATTCTAGACTTTCATACATCTGTAAGTATGGTTTGTATGCCGTGCAAAATTCATCGAAGAATCTCTCTTACGTATGAAGAAAAGTGTACCTACAGCAACAAATGCAGCTAATACCAAGTGAAAAAATGATGAAATTTAACATGTAAAAAAATTTTTTTGTTATGTTTTTGAACTTCCTTTGCTATGAGTGTGAATCCTGAATCCTTCCTGGTCATGCTAACAAAGTTTTATGAATTTATTTGTAAAAGTATAGACAGTGTAAATTAAAAGATACTGTGGTGCCTCTCCTGCTCCAAGTCGGTCCGTTTCACGTCCTACCCCCCTTAAGCGTACAGGGTCTCTGCTAAGAATACTGTGCTATAGTTTCTTGATTTGGCGCTGATCTACACCTATGTCTACATCTACATGCCTACTCTGCAATTCATAATTAAGTGCCTGGCAGGGGGTTCATCGGACCAACTTCAAGCTACTTCTCTACAGTTCCACTCTCAAACAGCGCAGGTAGAATGAACGCTTAAATCTTTCTGTGAAAGCTCTAATTGATCTTATTTTGTTATTAGGATCATTTCTCACTTTGTAAGTGAGAGCAAACAAATTTTATTCACACTCTGAGGAGAAAGATGATTGAAATTTCACGAGAACGTGCTGCCGCAGTGGAAAACATTTTTGATTTACTGACTGCTTTCCCAATTCGCGTGCCATATCCGTTGCACTCTCTCCACTATTTCGCGATAACACAAATCGAGCTGCCATTCTTTGCTTTACGACATTGTCTATCAACTCCCTCTCAGAAAAATTCTGGTTCTATGCAACTGATGTCTTTTCATACTTCTGGTTTGAATCACACTTAACAAACAGAATGCAGAAGATTGTGCTGAATTGTTCAGTGTCGGAAAGGTAGAAAACATTAGTCTCAGGAGTAAAATTACAAACTTAGTCGCACAGGCTTCAATTTTGATTCTTATGTTTGTGAATGACCTTCCACTCAATATTTCACACGCAAAATTGGTACTTTGCAGACAATACTATTGTTCCAATAAATACCATTAAAGAAAGAGCAACTCAAGCGTATCATTCTCTTGACGTAATTAGAAAATTCCCACACGATAATACAATAGGGAATAATTTTTCTTCGGTAACGCGTAACTTGGAAAGAAACTACTGATTGCACAAAAGAGCTCAATAACCGCAATATCTGGTGTTCACCCACGGACGTCATGGAGATGCCTCTTCAAGGAGGTATGATTTTAACTGCGCCGCCACAATACATACTTTCACTAATGAAATTATTCATTAATAATCCATCACGGTTTGAGAAGAACAGAGATGTACACACCTACACTAGAGGGAAAAATGACATTTATTATCCATAGTTAAAGCTGTCAGCGGCTCAGTGAGGAGTTCAGTAAGCAGCTATAAATTTTTTTTATTATTTTCCCAATAACGTAAAATTCCTGACAGGTAGCGTGCAAGTTTTAAATCTAATTTAAAATCATTCGTCCTGGACATCTTCTTTTTAATTAATGAATTTCTTGCTTACGCCTACTTCTTTTGTTCAGTGGTTCGTTGTAATCTATATGCTTTTCGTACTCTTGTGGTACTTTCTTCATTGAATATTGAGTTCAGGCATGTTTTTTGTACAGTTTTTCCGAAGTACCTGAAACTGTCTACTTGTGTTATCTTTCCGTACTTAGTCACCAGTGTCTGTCTGCCTGTCGATTTTGTCTTTCTTCGTACGAGACTTGTGTTCCTGTTGTGACTGAGATTTGTTGTAGAATTTCCAGAGCTGCATCAACTTCTTTTCTATAATTGTTTACGATAGCTATATCATCAGCAAAGGCCAGAAATTTTTTCTCTGTATTTATTATAATTTATATGTGCTGACACTCTTTATTACTGGTATTAAATTCCTTGGATATTCTAGTTTTGGCATTGTGTTCCAAAACTTGCTTCTGTTCACTCTATCGAAAGGGTTTTCATGGCCTATGGATGAAAAGTTAGTCTCCACGTTCTATTAGCGTCGTTTTTCAGTATGGTGGCATTGTCACTACAACGTCGAAGAAATTGGGAAGCGGGCTGGTGGACTGGTTACCAGTAACTTCAGTTAACAATCAAGTACTACGGAGATGCTTCGGGAACTCAAACTGGAGTCACTAGGGGGAAAGTGAGGAACAGTATTGAGAGACTTTGGAGAACCGGCGTTTGAGACTGACTGCAGAACAGGTCTACTGCCACCAACGTGCATTTCACGTAGGATTATTAAGATTAGTGAGATTAGGGTTCATGCGGAGGCGTATAGATAGTAGTTTTTCACTCGCTCTATTTGGAAATTGAATAGGAACGGGGGTACTCTTCGCAATGCTGCCTACAGCTGCTTGCGGAGTATGTATGTAGTTGTGGAAGTAAGAGTAGAAGATCTTCCGTTTCTATACTGTTACACAGTAAAAATGTTTTCTGTCTAACAGTGATTTGTAGAGTACGTATGTAATGTATAATGATGGCTGTGGACGGTAAAGGAAATGTTCGCTAGTAACTTTCATGAAAGAGCGGCAATAAATCTCTAGGCAAAGCTCGGACTTTTGCTCTTCAAGGCACATTTGCCGCGAGTAAGCACTTCCGGGAATATCTGCTCGTTACCTTTGTGCCGTTCAATAATTTGCTTCATTTGGTAAAAACAAATCGGACAGCCGCGCAGTATTTACAGAAATAAAAGCGGCGCTGGCCGCTGAGCGCATTTTGCAGAGCGCGCCGCCGCCGGCTCCGTCCATAATTCAACGCACCTGAAGGAGGCGCGAGCCCACGTGGCGACCACGTGGCCGGCACCGCCCGGCCGCGCCCGGCCAATGGCGGAAAAAAGGCCCGCCCCCGCTCGGCGCTCATTGCTGGCTGAGGCCGGAGGGGGCCGGGCCAAGGCCGCCGCCCCCTGGAAGGGGCCGCGCCGCCGCTGCCGCCGCCGTGCTCCGCCGAAAAAATGCAGCGGACCAACGAGCGCAACAAAAACGCGTAGCGGCGCATATGAAATCATTTTCATCATCCGCCATGGCCGCTCGGGGCATTGTTGTTATTATTAGGGCCGTGTCCGTGTGCGGCCGAGGGCGCCTGTGGAAGTGTTCCCCGCCCCGACTCTCTCTGCGTATGTGTGCGTTGTCTGATTTTTTCCTAGCTCCAGATTTGGAACTGATTCGAAAAGTTTTGTTTTTGTTATTTCGTTTCTCAAATGACTTTATACTAAAGTGCTCCATTTCCCGTGGAATTGTACTTTTGCCCCCTTGCTGATGTTTCGCTAATGAGATAGGAGGAGCGCGAAATTGCGATGCGTAAACTGAGCGGTATGTGACGTTTTTTGCGCCATTTATGCATTCCGTTTTAACGCACCAGAGGCAGCGCTTAAGTAATATAGTCGACACTGACAGAAGAACTCAGCACGTTTTTTTTCCGATCAGGGTTCCTTCTTAAAACTGTTCTAACCTTATCGGCTTGGAAGTTAAAAGAAAACGCTAAAGATAGCTAACCACCGAACTAAAATAACGAGAAATAACGGGAATGGCTTATGACTGGATACTATTTCAAAACCATCAAAGCATTTTGTTGTCAGTTTTTAAGCAATCACAGACATACTTTCCAGCTCCTTGCTGCTGTCTATCACGTGTTTGTAATTTGTGAGATGTGCAAGGAATCGAAACTACGTTACGTGTTAAGTAGGAAGAGTACCTAATTCGCTGTTTGAGGATTCCGATTAAATTATTCAAACGTTTCTACACATTCATCTCAGACTTACTTTATCCTCCTTCACATGAGCTGCTGGTACGAATTTATAGGACTTCTCGTGATACAACACGATCTCCAGTCCCTTCCATAAATATCGTCCTTGCATTAAGCGTTGCAGTAATTTACGGTAAGGATATATGACTGACTGGCAGATAACATCTGCGTGACAGACACGACTCTTCTGCTAAAGAACGAAGAAGAAAAGATCAAGTTACACAACGAAACAGACAAAAATTTTCGTTAGCCGAGTATTTCATGCCAACCAGATGCGTACATCTTGCGTTTCAGCACAGTTTTCTCCACTCCTGAAAATTAGGTAAGTTACCCAACATGACAAAATACCTTTTTACATTAAAAGCCAGTTGTATAAATGTCTAAAGGAACTGGCTTAAAGTGTATAGCTAGAGACACGGTGGCAGCACTGTTTACACTTCGACGTAAATCAAATAACTTGCATAAATTAATAACGGAACAGGGCGGAAGGAATTTCCATAGCCGTGCATAAAAATATAATTTTTGGATCTGAACTGAAATTGTTGCTGTGATAGACGTTGAAATACCATGATCCATTAACATGAGTTTCATTATATACTCGATCTAAGATGAATCACGAGTATTTTCAGTTAATACCTGATAATCAGGTATGAGTAGTATCATAAAGCATAAATAAGCTATGTAACTCCTCAACGAGGGTGGAAATGACAATGATAGTGTTCAGGCACTAATAAACATCCATAGTAAATACAAAGCTAAGTAACTAAAAGAATATATTATAGAGGAAATCCTAGTACAAGTGGTAACTATCTTTCTAGCATTTGTTATTGGTGATTGGAGTAACACGTAATTTTATGAAAGCTAAAATTTTGCTGCTCTGAACGCTTAATCCTGTCCCAATCAACAAATAAAGAAATAAAAATCTGCGAAACTGCTAGGCAACCCAAAAATCTTTCGGTAGTACATACATCGATTAATGCCGCTCGAAGATGATACAGTCTTCCCCGTCTGCACCGTTTCCTTTTTATTCTTAAAGGAATTCACCGGGAAACGTCAAGGTCCCCGACACATTCGTTATGAAACCTTCTGAAGCGGATGTTAAAAAATAATGTTATACAAAATTTTCTAACACACATGGTTTACTGCACCCAAACCTACAGTCAATATTTTTTAAGAATGTATATGGTAACAGTACGATATTTTTTATGCTCTTCAAGAACGATCTGTGTAATCAAAATTGTTTCTCAGATTCCACGTACATCAAAATGTTATTGTGAACTTGGGAAGTCTGATAAACCTTACTATGCATAATAAGTTTCTTCTCATTTTTTCTGATCCCATTTTGTACCATATACCTTCCTCTCAAGTTAAAGATATTTGTCGGAGAAGTTAATACTAGTAGTAAACCTCAGAAAAGTTCTTATGCCACTAGCAACAACAGACGAGAAGTCGATGTGTGTAAAAGAAGAAATAACACTTCGAGGTCCATTGTTCCTTTCCGGTTGATTTTATTTCATCTTTCTATTCTCACCGTCTTCTGCTTCGAGCAAAACTTCTTTCACATTTGCCTTGGCTGTAGTTGGATCAAAAAATAAGGACAAAGCAACAATTTCAGAAAGTAAGCAAAAGGCGTGATAGAAAAAATTTTTCTCAGCAGCTTTACTAATTTTGGATATAAGATAATTTACCAATTGACCCATGAATAGGAAATAATGACTACTCCAGACATTCTTGGCTATCATCACACTGTTTTTTATAAGTGAAAAGGGGGCGTTCAAAAAAATCCAAAAATCGTGGAGTGAATACGATTAGCTATTTCACCCTTACCACTCACTCAAAGCTATTTGTCTAGTTTCGTCCAGCCCTCTGTAAATCTTTCGAAAAGCTACGTGACTCTCAGTGAGTCAGAATGGCTTTCAAAATAGTGAGAATAGAGGGGAATTACAGCAGACCCCAATTAATTAGTTTTTAATATTTCTACAGCCACTATTTAGTTGATCCGTTTGCTTACTTCCGCAACACAACAAATAGTCCGCATTTTGTCAGTTGTTCCCTACTTCTCCATAGTTTAGTAAACAGCTATGCTCGCTGTTCTCCTGAAGATTTTGTAACTTCTTTGGCTACCAACAATTAATTCTTTTCCTGAAGTATTATTATTGGTGACACTCTATCAGCGTTTTCAACATCTGTGCTGGGCTTTCGATTCCAGCCAATCAATTGCGGCCAGTCGCAGAGTCTAACATGTGTCTTATCTGGATGTCTTGATTCTATAAATTGTTCCTGAAGTCTGAAAAGAATTAATTTATCAGCAGGTTGCCAGTATCACCACCGAAAGCTCCTGCAGCAGCCGTTAACATGTACACACAGTTTCTCTTGCAAGACACCACTAGTAAAAAAAAAGTGTAAAAAATTTCTAATTGCTGTAACTATTGGTTTTGCTGTAGATATTACTGTTGTTGACTTTTTACTGTGAGCACCCGTACCACTGCTGTCTCTGGCTGATAATGAATAACTTCTTTTTGAAGGTCCAAGCTCATGCGGAGAAAAGCGCTGTCTTATTTTAATATAGCCGAACAACAATACTGGTTGATCGTTTTGGCGTTGGATCGGTTTTATCTGTAGCAGTTTTTTAATAGGCCGTGTCAAAGAGATCATCCATCATTTCAGAGAGAATATATGTTTTTACTTTTTCGATCAAACAGTTCTTATAAAACGTTGCTATAAGCCTTTCCATTAAGTACAGAGTTTGAATAGCTTTTCAGGAACTTGGCCAATTCGTGCATTTTAACCAAAAACTTGATACATTGTTTTCTTTGACGATTCTTAGACTGTACAGGATAGTTTGGCTTCAATTAATTTTCTTAACTTGTTTAATGAAGTACTGGTGCATGGCATTTTCCATGTCTACGAAGAACATGTCACAGAAGTCCATTAGCATGTGCAGCACAAATTGTTTGAAATAATTCAACACTCAATCACGAAAGACAACTTCATCTTTGTTATGTTAAACCAGCCTCATAACATTACAAAGACACAGATCTTAACTTCGTAGTATCAATCACAGGCTACTGCAAATAGATATAGTGTTAATCAAATGAAAGGAAACTCACGTTAACTTCTATTAACAAGGTCTACATTTGATTGTAACTAAAATAACTCATAGGAATAGTGACCTTATAAAATAAGCTTCTGTCATTTCAAAACTTCATGGTCGTGCGGAGTCCCCTTGCAGTTACTTGCTTCAGCTGAAATGTTACACGGGGAGTTCATTTGTAGCTTGGAGTCATGTAAACGGGACAGGAGCTGAAGTTGTAACAAGACGAAAAATAAGGGGTCCTCTGTTGGTGATCTGTCGTTGAAACGGTGTTTTTATAAAATAAAAATTCCAATCTCTATTTGCCACCAAAACAGAACACGAAAGAAGAAGTTCAACAGAGATATTTGTAGTTAATTTTCAGATTAGTTTAGAAAGGAAGGTAAGTACACTGATTGAAAGAAAAGGTATTGAAGACCAATAGTGGAACACCATTACTACAAAAGATAATTATGATACACAAAAGGAAATGGAAATAAAGAATGTAAATGGATGATTTTAAGACTGCAAATAAAATATACCTTAATATGAAGAAAGATGACATGACTGCAGATTCTGAAAGATTGAGCACCGCGATGAATCAAATCTGTGAATAGATTTAGGATAAGTGAAGAAATAAGAGCTGGAAAATGAGAACAGCTATTTCTTTTTTTTTTCCTTTTCGAGTCATCAGTCCTCGGACTGCTCTGACGAGACCCGCCACGAATTCCTCTCCTGTGCCAACCTCTTCTTCTCAGAGAAGCACTATGCACTATGTCATCAATTATTTGCTGTATGTATTTTTATCTCTTTCTTCCTCTACAGTTTTAACCCTGTACAGCTCCCTCAAGTACCATGGAATTTATTCCTTGTTATCTTAACGGGTGTTCACTCATCCTGCCCCTTCGTCTTATCAGTGTTTTCCAGACATTCATTTCCTCACCGATTCTACGGGGAAGCTCTTCATTTCTTACTTTCTCAGTCCACCTAATTTTCAACATACTTTTGTGGCACCACATCTCCAATTCATCGATTTTCTTCTGTTCCGGTTTTCCCACAGTCCATGTTTCACTAACAAACTGTGGTGTGCTCCAGATGCACTTTGTTATCAATTTATGCCTCAAATTAAGGCTTATGTTTAATACTAGTAGACTTCTCTAGGCCAGGAATATCCATTTTGCCAGTGCTAGTCAGCTTTTTATATCCTTGCTCCGGCCATCATGAGTTATTTTGCTGCCAAGGTAGCACAATTCCTGAACTTGGTCTACTTCGTGGTCTCCAATTCTAATGTTAATTTTATTTCTGTTCTCATTTATGCTACTTCTCATTGGTTTCATCCTTCTTCGATTTACTCTCAATCCATATTCTGCACTGGCGGCACTGTTCATTCCATTGAACAGGTCGCGCCATTCTTCTTCACTTCAAATTATGATAGCAACCTCTTCAGTGAATGTTATCACTGACGTCGTTTCACCCTAAATTTTAGTTCCATTCTCCAACCTTTGTTTTATTTCCTCATTGCTTCTTCCATATATAGACTGAACAGTAGGAGCGTAACATCCTTTTTTACACCCATTTTTTCCAAGAACTTCTTTCAAGTCCTCCTATCTTATTGTTATCACTTGGTACTTGTACATTCTGTGCATTAGCCTTCTTACTCTATAGTATATCCCAATTTTTCTCTGAATTTCGAGTACCTTGTACCATTTTACTTTGTCGAGCGTTTACTTCAGGTCGACAAATCCTATGAATGTGTTTAGATTTTCTGTAAATTTTGCTTTCATTATCAACTGCAAAATCAGAACTATCTGACGTCTTTACCTTTTATAAAGCCAAACTGATCGTCATCTATCACATACTCAGTTTGATTTTGCGTTCTTGTATATGTTATCCTTGTCAGCAACTTGGATTCATGAGCTGCTAAGCTGTTTGTTAGACAAAATTCTCGCACGTATCAGTTCTTCGTAACCTTTGGTGATGTTTTTCCGAAAGCATAATGGTATATTGTCAGTCTTACACATTATAGACACCCATGTCAACGGTCGTTTTCCAACAATTGAGATACGCTGATGTGTGTAAGTGCGACTCTGAGATGCAATTGTTTGTCCAAGCGAGGAGATAGTGGCGGACCGTATTACACTAGTCACAAGACAAACGAACCACAGAAATAGACGTTTAGGGGAAAGAGGTCGGCGCATCACCCTGCCAGACGTTGTAACCTTTCCAGACCTATGAGCTCCTCGTTCTCACTCAAGGCTAAAACAATGGCTAACCAAAATGCGTTATTGGTCATATTTAGGTGACATCAGATTATCAAAACTACTTTCATACAAAGATGACTACATCCTGCTCGTCGAAATTATTAAATCTACGGCGAGTTCTAACGAGACAAAAATATACGATGGTGGCTTGGTAATTCTGGTAAAAACGAAAAAAAAAATTTGTTTCCTAAATCCTTACTTGAAAGTGGAAAGAAAGCTAGAAAAACTTAAAACAGAAATAGTAAGGTTCAATCTGGATATAGTGGGTGTCAATGAAGTGAAATGGAAGGAAAAAATGGATTTATGGTCAAATGAGTATGGGGAAACGTCAACAGTGGCAAAAATGGTATAACAGTAGTAGGATTCGCTATGAATAGGAAGGTGGGACAGAGAGTTAATTACTGTGAACAGTTCAGTGATAGGATTGTTCTTATCAGAATCGACAGCAAGCCAACACCTACAACGATAGTTCTGTTAGACATGTCGACGTCGCAAGCAGAGGCGAAGAGACAGCGACAGTACATGAGTATATTAAACTGGTAATTCAGTGTGTAAAGAGAAGTGAAAGTCTGGTAGTCATGTGGGATTGGAAGGCGTTTTTAGGGGAGGGGGTTGAAGAAATGTTAACGGGAGCTTGGCAGTAGAAACGAGAGCGGAGAAAGCCTAGTTGAGTTCTGCAATAAATATAAGTTAGTAAGTCAGCAACCACAAGAGGAAAAGGTATACTTGGGAATGGCCAGGAGATATGGGAAGATTTTAGTTAGATTAAATCATGGTCAGATAGAGATTCCGAAATCAGATACTTGATTTAAGGTGTACCCAGGAACAGATATACTCTAGACTGAGAGCACAATTTAGTAATGATGCAGAGTTTCTTAAGAGACTTCTCAGGAAGAACTAGTGTGCAAAGAAGTGGTGTACGGAAGCACTAAGAAATGAAGAGATACGCTTGAAGGTCTCTAAGGCTACAAAACCTGCGAGAATGAGCACCTCAGTACGCAGTATCGTTGAAGAAAGCTATCACAAAAGTTGGAAAAAAAATCATAGGTACAAGGAAGGCAACAGCGAAGAAACCATGGATAACAGACGAATTTCTTCAGCTGATCGATGAAGGAAGGAAATACAAAAATGTTCAGGGAAATTCAGGAATGCAGAAATAAACAGGAAGTGCAGGGACGCTAAGGCAAAATGGCTACATGAAATATGGGAAGAAATAAAAAACAAAAAAGATTCTCGGGAGGACGGATCCAGCATATGTTGTTGTGGTCTTCAGTCGTGAGACTGGTTTGATGTAGCTCTCCATGCTACTCTATCCTGTGCAAGCTTCTTCATCTCCCAGTACTTACGGCAACCTACATCCTTCCGAATCTGCTTAGTGTATTCATCTCTTGGTCTCCCTCTACGATTTTTACCCTCCACGCTGCCCTCCAATGCTATATTGGAGATCCCTTGATGTCTCAGAACATGTCCTACCAACCGGTCCCTTCATCTTGTCAAGTTGTGCCACAAACTGCTCTTCTCCCCAGTTCTAATCAATACCTCCTCATTAGTTATGTGATCTACCCATCTAATCTTCAACACTCTTCTGTAGCCCCACATTTCAAAAGCCTCTGTTCTATTCTTGTCCAAACTATTTATCGTCCACGTTTCACTTCCATACATGGCTAAACTCCATAAAAATACTTTCAGAAACGACTTCCTGACACCTAAATCTATACTCGATGCTAACAAATTTCTCTTCTTCAGAAACGCTTTCCTTGCCATTGCCAGTCTACATTTTATACCTTCTCTACTTCGACCATCATCAGTTGTTTTGCCCCCCTCATTTCCTAATCTGATTCCCTCAGCATCATCCGACTTTAATCGACTACATTCCAATATCCTCGTTTTGCCTTTGTTGATGTTCATCTTATATCCTCCTATCAAGACACTGTCCATTCCGTTCAACTGCTATTCCAAGTCCTTTGCTGTCTCTTACAGAATTATAATGTCACCGCAGAACCTCAAAGTTTTTATTTCCTCTCCATGGATTTTAATACCTACTCCAAATTTTAGTTTTGTTTCCTTTACTACTTGCTCAATATACAGATTGAATAACATCGGGGAAAGTCTACAACCCTGTCTCACTCCCTTCCCAACCACTGCTTCCCTTTCATGCCCCTCGACTCCTATAACTGCCATCTGGTTTCTGTACAAATTGTAAATAGCCTTTCGCTCCCTGTATTTTACCCCTGCCACCTTTAGAATTTGAAAGACGTTATTCCAGTCAATATAATAAAGACAAAACAATCTCCGGTGAAATTAAAAGCAACGGCGGTAACATTAAGGGTGCAATCGTAATTCCACTGTTAAATGAGAGGAGAGAACTGATAGTTGGAAAGAGCACACTGAAGGCCTTTACGAAGTGGAAGACATGATTGACGACGTGATAGAAGGAGAAACAGTAGTCAACACTGAAGAGGAAGGGGATCTTGTATTAGAACCAGAATTTAGAAAAGGTTTCGAAGACTTAATATCAAATGAGGCAGAAGCGATAGATAACATCCCATCGGAATTTCTAAAACCACTGGGCGAAGTGACAACAAAACGACCATGCACGTTATTACGTAAAATTTATGAGACTGGCTTTTATGAGATAGATCAGACTTTCTGAAAACTGTTATCCATACGGTTCCGAAGACTGCAAGAGCTGAAAAGTGCTAGAATTATCGAAAAGTAAGGCTAAGATTTCATGCATCAAAGTTGCTGACAAAAATAAGATACGGAAGAATGAGAAGAAATACTGAGAATCTCTTAGGTGACGATCAGTTTGCCTTTAGGAAAGGTAAAAGCAGAAGAGAAGCAATTCTAACATGGTTGACAATGGAGGCAAGACTTAACACAAATCGAGACATGTTAATAGGACTTGTCTACATGGAGGTATCGTTCGACAATGTGAAATGATGCAATAAGTTCGAAATTCTAAGAAAAATAGGAGTAAGCTGTAGGGAAAGGCAGGTACTATTTACTACTTACAGGAACCAAGAGGGGAAATTAAGAATGGACGACAAAGAACGAAGTGTTCTGACTAGAAAGGTTGTATGACAAGGATGCATTCTTTCGCCCCTACCGTTCAGTCTATACATCGAAGAATTGATGAGGGAAATAAAAGAAAGCTTCAAGAGTGGGATTAAAATTCAGGCTTAAAGGATATCAGTGATAAGATTCGCTGATGACATTGCTATACTCAGTGAATGTGAAGAGGAACTGCAGGATGTGTCGAATGGAATAAACTGTCTAGTGAGTGCAGAATATGGATTGAGAGTAAATGAAAGTAATGAGAAATAGCAAAAATTAAAACAGCGAGGAACTTAACATTAGCATTGGTGATCATGAAGTGGACGAAGTTGTGGATTTCTGCCACCGAGGCCACTGAATAACCTGTGGCGGATTTAGCAGACTAACACTAGCGAAAAAGGCTTTCCTGGTCAAGAGAACTCCGCTAGTATCAAACATAGGTCTTAACTTGAGGATGGAATTTCTGAGAATGTACGTTTGGAGCACACCATTGTAGGTTAATGAGATATGGACTGTGGAAAAACCAAAATAGAAGGAAATCGAAGTCTTTGAGTTGTGGTTCTACGGAAGAATGTTGAAAATCTGGTGTACGTATAAAATAAGGAATGCGTAGGTTCTCTCTAGAATCGGCGAGGAAAAGAGCATATGGAAACCATTGACAAGAAGAAGGGATAGAGTGATAGGACATCTGTTAAGGGATCACTGGATAACGTACACAGTACCAGAGGGTGCTGTACAGTGAAAAACTGTACAGGAAGACAGAGCATGGAAAACATCCAACAAATAATTGAGGTCGTAGTGGACAGTGCTACTCTGAGATGAAAAGATTGACATAGGAAAGGAATTTGTGGCGGCCGCATCAGACCAGTCAGAGGACTAATGATTCATAAGAAGAAGATCTATACTGATGGTGCAGAGACCACGTGAGCTTCGTCAAATTTGACGCATTAACAAATTCAGACGACTATCAACAATAAATTGTACGCTACAAATTGTTGAAATTCTTCATGCGATGCTTGGAATAATCAAGCTTAACAATCATGAAGGAGCCAAAAAGTCTTCCACACTTTCGTGGTAATTTACCAGACTTATCAAACCACTCTCCTCGTTAAATGAAGATATAGAAAATTTGAATCTGTTTCGGGGTGAACAAATACTGTCTGATGCATGACTGATAATTGAGTATCTGATGATTTCATTGATAGCTGTTCATAGCAGCCGCTCCCACTCGCTTTTTAAAAACAAAGAAACTACAGGTACTGATTGTGCTCTACTTGGTAACTGGATCGTGAAAATAAACAAGAAAATATATAAAATTTTGGGCAACCGATATTAAAGTTGTTGAGACGTTCACAGTGATAACTATTGCCCGGATTTTGTATCATATCAAATTAAGAAATATGTAACTAAAATTCTTGAAATACTAAAATAAATATGTAACGAAGCAATGGAACGTAAATACAAAATTCAACTTTTTTGCTGGGTAATATAAATATTTTGTGTAGGTTAGTTAAAAATTTATGTTAATTCTTAATCAGTTCACTTCCGCTACAAAGTACTGAGGTACAAGTGTCTCCTATTCAAGCATGTAAGTCACATTGGAACGACATGCACAATTATTAATTTTAATATATTTTTCCCAATGTTCTGTTGCCATGCACAGTTTTCTGTCTGATCATATGTATTTATATAGATAAAGATCGCTCAGTTTCGCAAGAAGACAACGGTGTATGTTTATACAGAGGGATTGCGCTAGGAATAACATTGTAAGGTGGTTCTAGAATTTCACCATTAAATAAGCGAGACAAAACAACAAGATCTGAATATCTAGGGTTCTTATTCAGCACAGATTCCTGTTCACGAGAAACTAAACCACCCGCTTCCCCTTGTGCAGCGCTGATCTTCCCAACTGTACCTTCTGATATTCTCACAGTCTCTTGGAGAGGCATACTTGAAGTCTACAGCTTCTTGATACTGTCGAGAAGCCACCTGAAGTGACCCGTGATGTATACAACTAAACTGAGCACTTTAAAACCGTTGAATGCTGGCAAAGATTCACCCACAGACACTGCAGGATCGGGCGAAAGATTCTCCATCATGACTTCACAGCTTCAGAGTGCTTGAATGTGCTTACTGCAGTAAAACACAATGTTGGTTGCAGATGAATTTAGAGTTGCTCGGCTTGTTAAAGTGTACTTTCCAAGTCCATTTGGGCATGTAAATGATCTACTCACCGAATTACGCAGAACTATAACGTTATTTATTGGTAAAGGGAACAATTGCATCTGACTCATTTACAACAGTGAAGAGGCGTCTTAAATTGACATAGATTCGTCCCTTAGCGCACTGAAACAGCTAACAACGAATAATTAGACAAGCTAGTACGTAGCTACATGCAGCCTCTACGAGAGTCAGCAAAAGCAGAGAGTGAAAGCACTATCGCTGTAGCATCATCTGTGGCGGCGCACACAGTTTCACTTGACAAACGCGCAGACAACACGCAGTAGATGCAGGTACATGACTATGATGTGTCGCTGCAACTGTTTCACTTCACGTTGCGTACCTCGTTATCACCGGCTTTCGCCGGCCGAAGTGGCCGTGCGGTTAAAGCCGCTGCAGTCTGGAACCGCAAGACCGCTACGGTCGCAGGTTCGAATCCTGCCTCGGGCATGGATGTTTGTGATGTCCTTAGGTTAGTTAGGTTTAACTAGTTCTAAGTTCTAGGGGACTAATGACCTCAGCAGTTGAGTCCCATAGTGCTCAGAGCCATTTGATTTTTCACCGGCTTTCGAGGCAAAAGTACCTCAGGTATCGGTTGCGTTAGGTGTTGTACAATATAAGGTGTTTTAAGAAAACCTTCCATGCTGATGTCAGTGTCTTTACTTCTGGGAATACATGTTTTACTGTCCCTGCCGTTCGTTGCAATGCATGAACCGTACATGTAACATGCACGGTGAATTATTTGTTGCATCCAAGGACTTAAAATAAATTAAATAGGGTTTAGATGCTGCCTCAGAGTCCATCTTCCCCACAGTTAGATTAGCATGTCTCAAAAGCGGAAATCCTTGTAGGTGATTTACCAACGGCAGCTCCGATTTTTTCTGATATGTCAACATAGCAAGAATCCAAGTAATTCTCCTTGAGACTGGACTTCTTGGAGAGCAGGCTAAGCTGTCTATCTGTAGCATCGTACCCAGGGTTGGTCGCGGTCCTCTGGTTTGGAACAGAGTGGAAAGTCTAAACCAGAGGCTCAGACGACTTAACGACGGTATCGGATGCGAATTACAGAACCAAGTGAGAGTGACGTCTTAGATCTGGCAACAAACAGACCTGAACCTACCGAATCAATTGACGTAGAGGAAGGTATCAGTGATCATGAGGCTGTGACAGCATCTATGCCGACGGGTCCTACAAGGAAGATTAAGAAAAGTAGGAAAATATATTATTTGCTCAGCAAAGGTGACAGGATACAAATTTCAGATTATCTGAGCAGTCAGTATCAAATATTCGGTGATGAGAACGAAGATATGGTGAACAAATGGAAAAAATTCAAAGCCATTGTTCAGTATGCCCTAGACATGTATGTTCCGACTAATGTTTCAAGGGATGGGACAGATCCACCATGGTTTAACAACCGTGTTAGAAAAGCACTACGCAAACAAAGAGCACTTTATCTCAGATTCAAGAGAAGTAAAAACCTATCTGACAAACAAAAGCTGTACGAAGCGAAAATGAGCGTAAAGAGAGCAATGAGAGCAACGTTAAATGATTTTGAAAGTAAGACGTTGTCAAGCGACCTGAGTAAAAACCGTAGGAGATTTTGGTCGTACATAAAATCAGTAAGTGGGCCCAAATCATCTATTCAATCTCTCAGCTACCACGCCGGCACCGAAACGGAAGATAACAGAGAGAAGGCCGAAATACTAATTTCGGTCTTCGGAAGTTATTTCACCGCCAAAGATCGTAACACTGTCCCTCCTTTCAACCGTCGCACGAACATCGAAATGGCAGATACTGAGATAACCGATCGCGGGATTGAAAAGCAGCTACAATCGCTTAGTAGTGGAAAGGCTTCAGCACCAGATGAGATACCTGTAATATTGTATAAAGATTATGCGAAATAATTGCTCCCGTTCTAGCAATAATTTATCGTAGATCGCTTGAGAAACCGATGGTACCTAACGACTGGAAAAAAGCGCAAGCCATTCCCGTTTTTAAGAGAGGCCGTAAGTCAGATACACAGAATTATTGAGCTATCTGATGTAGAATTACGGAACATGTTTTATGCTCAAGAATTATGACGTTTTTGGAAAATAAACATCTCCTCTATAAAAATCAACATGAATTCGGCAAACAAGGATCCTGCGAAACACAGCTGACTCTGTTCTTCCATGAGATCCACAGCGCAGTGGACAACGGCGCACAGTTTGGTGCGTGTTCCTTGATTTCAGTTGGGCATCTGACATCGTCCCGTGTTACCGTTTAATAAGTCGTAAGGTCAGTATTGCCTCACGTGTTCCCATTTTTCTACGGAATCCAAACTGATCTTCCCCGAGGTCGGCTTCTACCAGTTTTTCCATTCGTCTGTAAAGAATTCGTGTTAGTATTTTGCAGCTGTGGCTTATTAAACTGATTGTTCGGTAATTTTCACATCTTCCAGCACCTGCTTTCTTTGGGATTGGAATTATTATATTCTTCTTGAAGTCTGGGGGTATTTCACCTGTTTCATACATCTTGCTCACCAGACGGTGGAGTTTTGGCAGGACTGGCTCTGCCAAGGCCGTCAGCAGTTCCAATGGAATGTTGTCTACTCCGGGGGCCTTGTTTCGACTTAGGTCTTTCAGTGCTCTGTCAAACTCTTCACGCAGTATCGTATCTCCCATTTCATCTTCATCTTCATCCTCTTCCATTTCCATAATACTGTCCTCAAGTACATCGCCCTTGTATAGACCCTCTACATACTCCTTCCACCTTTCTGCTTTCCCGTCTTTGCTTAGAACTGGGTTTCCATCTGAGCTCTTGATGTTCATACAAGTGGTTCTCTTTTCTCCAAAGGTCTCTTTAATTTTCCTGTAGGCAGTATCTATCTTACCCCTAGTGAGATAAGCCTCTACATCCTTACATTTGTCCTCTAGCCATCCCTGCTTAGCCATTTTGCACTTCCTGTCGATCTCATTTTTGAGACGTTTGTATTCCTTTTTGCCTGCTTCATTTACTGCATTTTTATATTTTCTCCTTTCATCAATTAAATTCAATATTTCTTCTGTTACCCAAGGATTTCTGCTAGCCCTCGTCTTTTTACCTACTTGATCCTCTGCTGCCTTCACTACTTCATCCCTCAAAGCTACCCATTCCTCTTCTACTGTATTTCTTTCCCCCATTCCTGTCAATTGTTCCCTTATGCTCTCCCTGAAACTCTGTACAACCTCTGGTTCTTTCAGTTTATCCAGGTCCCATCTCCTTAACTTCCCACCTTTTTGCAGTTTCTTCAGTTTTAATCTACAGGTCATAACCAATAGATTGTGGTCAGAGTCCACATCTGCCCCTGGAAATGTCTTACAATTTAAAACCTGGTTCCCAAATCTCTGTCTTACCATTATATAATCTATCTGATACCTTTTAGTATCTCCAGGGTTCTTCCATGTATACAACCTTCTATCATGATTCTTAAACCAAGTGTTAGCTATGATTAAGTTGTGCTCTGTGCAAAATTCTACCAGGCAGCTTCCTCTTTCATTTCCTAGCCCCAATCCATATTCACCTACTACGTTTCCGTCTCTCCCTTTTCCTGCACTCGAATTCCAGTCACCCATGACTATTAAATTTTCGTCTCCCTTCACTATCTGAATAATTTCTTTTATTTCATCATACATTTCTTCAATTTCTTCGTCATCTGCAGAGCTAGTTGGCATATAAACTTGTACTACTGTAGTAGGTGTGGGCTTCGTATCTATCTTGGCCACAATAATGCGTTCACTATGCTTTTTGTAGTAGCTTACCCGCATTCCTATTTTCCTATTCATTATTAAACCTACTCCTGCATTACCCCTATTTGACTTTGTGTTTATAACCCTGTAGTCACCTGACCAGAAGTCTTGTTCCTCCTGCCACCGAACTTCACTAATTCCCACTATATCTAACTTTAACCTATCCATTTCCCTTTTTAAATTTTCTAACCTACCTGCCCGATTAAGGGATCTGACATTCCACGCTCCGATCCGTAGAACGCCAGTTTTCTTTCCCTCTTGAGTAGTCCCCGCCCGGAGATCCGAATGGGGGACTATTCTACCTCCGAAATATTTTACCCAAGAGGACGCCATCATCATTTAATCATACAGTAAAGCTGCATGCCCTCGGGAAAAATTACGGCCGTAGTTTCCCCTTGCTTTCAGCCGTTCGCAGTGCCAGCACAGCAAGGCCGTTTTGGTTATCGTTACAAGGCCAGATCAGTCAATCATCCAGACTGTTGCCCTTGCAACTACTGAAAAGGCTGCTGCCCCTCTTCAGGAACCACACGTTTGTCTGGCCTCTCAACAGATACCCCTCCGTTGTGGTTGTACCTGCGGTACGGCTATCTGTATCGCTGAGGCACGCAAGCCTCCCCACCAACGGCAAGGTCCATGGTTCATGGGGGGGGTCCTCTATAAAAATCAACATGAATTCTGCAAACAAGGATCCTGCGAAACTCAGCTGACTCTGTTCTTCCATGAGATCAACAGCGCAGTGGACAACGGCGCTCAGTTTGGTGCGTGTTCCTTGATTTCAGTTGGGCATCTGACATCGTCCCGTGTTACCGTTTAATGCAAAAAATTCGATCTTACGGAGAATCGTAGCAAACCTGCGATTGGATTCAAGAGTTTCTTGCAGACAGTACTCAACACGTCCTTCTTAACGGAACTAAATCGACAAATGTAAAGATAATATCCGCAGTAGCAGAGGGAAGTGTGATTGGATCTTTTCTGTTTACAATATACATAAATGATCTAGTAGAAAGCGTCGGATGCTGTTTAAGGATATTCGCAGATGATACAGTTGTCTATACCAAAGTAGCAACGCCAGAAGGTAATAAGAATTACCAGTACTACTTGCAGAGAATTGATGAATGGTGCTGGCTCTGGCAGTTGACCCTGAACGTAAATAAATTTAACATCTTGCGCATACATACGAAAAGAAATCCACTACTGTACAGCTACACTATTGATGACAAACAGCTGGAGGCAGCGTCTGCCGTAAAATATCTAGGCGTAACTATTCAGAGCGACCTTAAGTGCAATCACAATATTAAACAGGTAGTGGGAAAAGCAGCCAGCAGACGCAGATTTATCGAAAGAATCTTTAGGAAATGTAACTCATCCACGAAAGAAGTGGCTTACAAGGCGCTTGTTCGCTCGATTCTTAAGTATTGTTCATCTGTCTGGGGTCCGTATCGGATAGGACTGATAGGGTAGATACAACGAAGAGCAGCGCGTTTCGTCACGGGATCGTTTAGCTGGCGAGAGATCGTTACGGGGATGCTAAACAAACTCCACTGGCAGACTTTACAAGAGATTCGTTATGCATCGCGGAGAGATTTACTATTGAAATTTTGGGGCAGCACTTTTCAGTAGGAGTCGGACATTACTTCCCCCCACATAGGCCTACATGTCGCGTATTGACGAGGAGAAAATTCGAGAAATAGAGCCAATACAGAGGCTTACCGACAATCATTCTTCCTACGCACTATTCGCGAGTGGAACAGGGTTAGAGGGATCAGATAGTGGTACCGAAAGTACCCTCCGCCACGCACGATAAGGGGGCTTGCTGAGCATGATGTAGATATAGATGATGTTGGAATCGCAGTATCTCTCTAAGAAGTGTATAAATTTAGGTACCTGAAGATTGTTCCAGGGTGTGTTTCCTGAAACCAATGAAAAGCACAGTTTTTTATAAAATTCACTGTTAGATCATGTAAGCTATCCTTCAAGCTGTGTAAGTGCAACCTGTTTCTTTGGAGAAATCCGTTGTTTATTCCTAACGTGTAGATTGCTTCGTAAATTTCGCCGTACGTCCCGTACGTTTACCGTAAGTTGGGTACAGGACAGTTTTACCATCAGTGTCTAATGCTCTGTCAATAGAAATAGATGTTTTCAGCTTTCATGACAACGAAGACTCGACCGTTGCTATGGTTAACTTAAATGCAAGGAACTGTTAGACTTTCTGAACAAGAAAGGAAAGCGTTTAAAATGAGTCATTGTTGTCCGCATCAAACTAGTACAGTTTTACTGTGAGTGTAACGGGGCTGTCGACAACATGAGAAACACAACGGTAAACATAATTATTTTACCTTTATTATTACGTAACGGAAGGACATGGGACTATAATTTCGTAATAGTATTAAAGACGTCAATTTACGTAGTACAGTGCTAAACACGTATTACACCTCTAAATATTTAAAAATAAGCAATTTAAAACTTTGAAATAATAATCCTCTCTGTGTAATTGGTCGACATTTTAGTTTGTCTTATAATTACATATAAAGAAACAGAGTATGTAATTATATAAAATCCAGGATCTAGCGATAACTGTTAAGAAACACAAAGCATTTCGTTAAATTTATTGTTATTTTTTTCTGTACTGGTTTTTAGCATTTCTTTAAGTTACGTATTTCATTCATGCGTTCATGAATAGAATATGTGAATTAGAATCAATTATAAACTAAGCTCTGGTAATTTAATAAAGAATGTTAAATTTCGTAATCCTGTTTAAGATGTCCAGTACTGTATAGCGATCCTTGTTTCGGCTGGTCTATCATCGCAATCCAGTCCACAACATCGTCTATCATTAGTAGTTTTAATTAGACATTGCAATTATTTGTCCAGAGTAACATTCCTGTTTTAATAGCCTCTGCAGTGTCACCATGACTACTGGTTACTTCAACACACAGCCCACCCAGAAGTTCCTCTCTTATTTTACAAGGGGAGGATTCGTCGTCTTGACAAATAAATTTTCTTCCACACATTGTTTAGTAATCATTACCAACTTCTGCCATAGAGGCTTCAGTCCCATTAGCTTCACTACAGTAAGGCTGCAACTTGCAGTGGAGAATGACACTAGTGCTGTGAGACCGGTTCGCCTAGGCAGGCTATGATGCTTCACGCTGAAAGAGCAGATGACGTACGGATCAACATCCCGTCTGCTGCGCTGGTCCGGAAGCTGCGGCACCGGGTTCGACCCCCTTACACGGCGTAAGGAATGTCGACCTGCGGCTTCATCGACAGGTGCCACACAGCCTGCTAACCGGCTCTGTGGGAATTTCACAGTATAATGTTAACGTCGCTTGTACTACACGAGATGCGTGTCGGACAAAGTAGTAAGTCTATGTCGCTGACTTGCCGTGACATTTGGACTGGTAACAACGTTCACAGCGCACTCTACCTCTCTTACCGTGCCTTCCATTGCAGTGTGTAGAGCAAGCACTTCTGTGACATTCTCACTGTGACTTAACAATCCTTTGATGAATTATGAAGCCCTTCGAGGATTTGTTGTCTGTTCCCTTAATCCAATTTGATAAGGGGCGCAAACGGGCGAACATCACTCAGTGTTGTTAGAATGGAGCTTTTGTAAGAGACCTCTGTCACGTGAGAATACATAGGATTTTTCCAATAAATCTATTCTCACATTCACCTCACCCACGGCTAGATTTGCTCCTGACCTTATAACACTAGAGATTTATTGTCAAGATACTTGAAGATCCACTGATTCCAATGACTCAGCGAGCATCGCGTAATCAAATGATATTGCATCGTTTCGCCACTATATGCACATTGCTTAACTTTTATTCATAATTTGAGTCAGCATTTCGTATCAAGAATCTAACGAAATCACGTTCCTACACCGACGTTGTCTCCAAATAGGCGCACGGCTTACAGTTTTAATCCCTCAGGTCTTTTATATCAGGTGAAGCAGCTACTACAGCTTATCCCCAATGTACCAAGTAGGATTAAATATATCAAGCTGTAGTTTTTCTACGTTACAGCTCGTAATCTGGTAAATTTTATGAGGTACGCAAATAATGATTAAATTTTAGCTGCATTTCTCTTATCGGTTGATCTTGTTCTTCGTTGGCTTAATGCGTTCTTAAAATGTAAGTTTCTTAAATATATGTATAATGTTTGCAAATTCGGACGTTGAGGGATAGGAAACTGTCAACATACACTCCTACTGCTGCGACATTCGCCGTGAACCAGTACCACATCCATTCCATTGTATACTTCTACACCTAGTACATGTACTTATGTGTTCCATTAGCTGCCATATGGTGCGTGGCGGAGATTATCATACACTAGCCATTGCCTTTTCTGTCCCGCTCACACACGGAGCGAGCGAGAAACGTATGTCTATATGCCTTTGCACGATCCCTGATTTCTCCTGTCTTCACGGGTGTTACGTGAAATGTAAGCTGGCGCCCATAGAACCGTTCTCTACATTGTCTAAATCGTGCGTCGAGAAAAGAACGACATCTTCCCTCCAGGGAATCCCCCTGCAGTTAATGAAGTATCTCCATAATGCTCAAGTGTTGATCGAATCTGCCGGTTGCAAATCTAGCAGCATGACTTTGAATTCCTTGGATATGTGCGTTTAGTCCGACCAAGTAGGGATTCGAAACACTAGAGCAGTACCCAAGAATGTTTCGCACTACTGTTCTATACGCGGTCTCGATTATTGGTAAGTTAAACTGTTCTACAATTTCCGAGATAAATCGAAGTCTACCAATCGCCTTAATTGCTATCGGCATTACTTGCTCTTTCTATTTCATATCGCTTTGCAACGTTACATCTAGGTATTTCATCCACGCGACTGTGTGAAGCGGAGCACCATTTATACTTCGATAGTGCACTCGAATATTAGAGCATTAATTTTCCGTTCATCTAGGGCCAAATTACGTTTTTCCACATTTAGAGCAAGTTGCTATTCATCGTATCAAATAGAAGCTCTGTCTAAGTCGTTCTCTAACCTCCTACAGTCACTCAACGACAATGCTTTCCTATACACTTCTCACCATCAAACATTCGTATGTTGTTGCTCATATCATTGGTTGGATTTTTTATATATACAGAGAACAAGAACAGCCGTATCACTGTTCCCTGGTGCTCTCCCGACCATATCCTTGTCTCTGATGAACTATCGCCGTCGAAGAGAACGTACTGGGTTCAATTACGTAAGAAGTCTTCGAACAACTCACATTTATAGGAACCTATTCGGTACACTCGGTCACTTCGTTAACAGTCTGCAGTTGCGCACAGTGTCAAACCGTTTCTGGAAATCTCGGAACATGGAATCTGCCTGTTGAACTCCTTGCATGGGTCGCAGAATAGCTATAGTGCTGTACCGTAGGCGGAAACCTTACTTTCTCAAGTAAATTTATTTTATTTCAACTTAGATCATGCTCAAGAAATCTGCAGAAAACTAATGCTACGGACATTGGTCTGTAACTTTTCGGGACCGCCCTTTTACCCTTTCTGTATAGTTGAGCCACCCGCTCATTTTCCCAGTCGCTTGGGAATTTGCGCTGGGCCAGAGATTTGATGCAAATGCAAGCTAAGTATGGGGCCATTGTCGAATAGTGCTTCCTGTAAAACTGAACTGGCATTACATCCAGACATACCTATTTACTTGTTTTTCACACTTCCCGTGATTTCCCAATGCCAAAGATACCTAGTTCTGTGTTCTTCATACGGGAATCTGTGCGGCGATCAAACGATAATATGTTTGTAAGATCATCCATCGCGAATAATTTTTTAATCGTGAAATCTTAAGACTTCAGCTTTCGTTTTACTATCTTCTATTTACCGCACCAGACTGGTTGACGCGTGACTGGATAGCCTCTTTGTCAATCCCTGAATAGTTTCACGAGAAAGTTGTCTAAAGGCTGTAACAGCAGAGCACACAGTGACGTGTTTCAAATGCGCTGGCGAACACAAAAACCGTTCCTAAGTCTTGTTTGTTTGCTTATATTTGGTACAGTATGAAACACGCTTGCGCAAACTCTTGCCCCGACGTCTGGGCTACAATTAATCTTAATACTGTCTGATGAAGTGCTGTTAAAGAATTAGATGAGATCGTAGTTTGGCATGTATAAATCATAAAATGTTACTTGTGTTCGGCGTAAAATTCACCACGTTGCTCTCACTTCTACATATTTTCTTGTCCAGGGTGTATTTGGTTGTCACTTGCATTACCTGACTAATCATGTATACTCCGTGAATATCAATGGTCTCATCACATTACCCTGACGCTGTTTACATTTTTGATGAGTCTCCTTTCACAAAGACACGCCCAGTCCTCTTTGCTAAGACATATTTAGTACAGTCATATATTTGGTTGAATTTTTCGTATAAATGAATATTATTTATCAGGAGAGAATGCTGGATTGTCACAAATGCTCTCACAAATTTAAGAAATTACCCAGGTTGTCGAGAAAATATGCCAAAAATGAGCAACTAAATATACGAAACAAGTAAATGAGTGGACAAATGTAACAGTAAATAAATGATGCTCATTCTTGTGAGTGTCTAGGATTTGTGAACATTTTATAGGCTATTTACCCATAGCTATATCGTTCCTTCTGAAACACATTTAATCAGGAGCCTGTCTGAAAGTGTTTTTGTTTTGTTTTTATATCCAGAAGGAGTAACACACTGAGCGATCTGGAATCCTAGGTCTTTAATAGTATAATCCCCCATTATTCAATGCAGCACCGAGTCAGAATGTCTTATTACTGAAAGATACTATCCTTTCGTTATATGCAAACACTTCATTTTATTTTCAAAATATTCAAGCAATACATCTTTTACTTCTTTTACTTTTTCTTTTCTCAATCACCGTAAATGTGATAGTTTCATTTCATTGTATGTCTGAGGCCCATGCTTACGATTTCAGAAATTTCTGCCTCAGTGCCCTATAATTTCATATAATGTCGATGAGTAATGCGATCATTACCTAGGGAAAAGTGACACCCTCCATACTTTGGACGAGTCGAGATGTTTTGTCTGACTAGGAAATTTCTTACCTCTACTTCAATTTTTCTCCAACTATTTTTCGACTGTTCCTCTTTCTTGTTTCTACGGCTCTTTTCTTCTATGTAGGGACTCCAGAAAGTAAGTTAGACATATAGTCCAACGCTAAGGCCATTGTGCAACATGGGTGGCAGATTGTCGCTTGACACTACGTGTTCAGTGTTCCCTGCAAAGTTCCACTACGGTAAGGTCAACAGGTGCAGCAAAGTGTGCGGTTGAAATAGCATCGCAACAGGAAACGTACTTCGGAATAGAAGTGCGCGGGACAGTACGATTTTTTGGACAAAGCGTCCAAGTTGCACACAGAGACACGTGAAATTCTGGCGGTAATTGGGCCAAGTGCAGTGTTGCGTCCAGCCGCAAAAGTCTCCAACAACATGGCAGAGGCCGCACAGACGTAGGCATGCATCCGAAGTCCACCTCTCGCACCATACGATTTCCATCCTTTCGGCAAACTGAAAGAACGTCTGGGGCGAAACATATTTTTCATCGATGAGGTCATTTACACAGCGGTCCTTGAACGGCTCAGTGACCAGGAACAGATTTCACTCGTCGAGAAAGTGAACGGTTGGCAGAACGTTCTGACCATTGTTTACACAGGCTTGGTGAGTGTGTTGCAAAATAGTATCATGTATCTGTGTAATTTAGGATCAGTGAAAGTTGCCTAGTCTGCCATAATAATGTACAACAAAGGTTTTGATGTGCCCACGTTTAATGATAGTTCACCACGGAATAACGACATAAATTTAACAATTACCCTATGTTTCTGTCCTCTGTTATCAGCCCTATCTCAACTCTCATTTTATATGTTAGGATTTCAATGAGCAATTCCTCACATTCTTTGTTAGGTCTGTATTTAATTGTCTCAGCTGCATAAAGAATTCGGACGAACTTGAACATTCTCTTCATAGTCTTAGGAACCTTGTCTTCGTGTAAGATTTTCAGATGTTGCAGAGTCACAAACACATTCCATATTGAAAATCTTTATATTTTCTAAAGGCTCAAGAGACCATCTTCGAGGTGTCTAGAAATTTTCGCGCTATTCTTCTGCGAAATATTTGTCCAAGCCACGAAATACCCCCTTCGCATATTTTAGTTAGACATGTACCTGGGGATGGCGGTTATTGCTGACACAACCGGTTTTCAGTTACATCATTTTTGTTTTCAACACCAATTTGTCCTGACTGTCAAACCGCTCAAAATAACCGGTTTCAGAAATAACCAACTTTCAGTTTCTTATTCCTACTGTTTTCTGTAATAAACGGAGAAATCGAACAAAGAGTGAAAAACTTTGACTCCCTCAGTTTCAAGCTCCATAGAACTAAAATGTAAATTGAATACGCTAGTAAAATAAAAGTTATTCCTCCCAACGTTCCTTGCTTTTCTGTAAAAGTGATAAGTGGTTGCGTACTACAAAAAATGACCAGTACCCTCTTACTAAATCTAATGTTTTGAAACTATACTAAAAACCCTGTTGTAATCGAGGATCATAGCACTTTCGGCCATTACGAATATTGATTGCTAAACGGTGAAATCTGAGATTGAAGTACTATATTTTTCGTTTTAATTTGTGCGTTTTCAAGGGCTACAAGCAGATAAAGACATATTATGTAGACACCGGCAGCAGATAAGGTACTTTCATTTTTTCGTACTCATACGATGTCGCTTGTTCGTTGCGGCTCCTCCTCATTTCAATCTTTTAAGCAAATAGAGCATTGCACTTCACTGACACCACACTTCGTAAAATATTTCCAAACTAGGGATGGTGTCATTCTCCGATGCAACTGTTATTCGGCGTCGACAGTGAGAAACTACCATTAGAGGAGATGGGGAAAGTCTTGCAGACTGCATCTAAACGCGTAACTACTCCTCTAACAGGCCAGGCCACATGATAACAGGTACATTATTGTTTCAGCAACGCTGTATCATTTCTTAGGCTATATGACTTTGTTACTCGTTTCAGTCGGCATTGTTATTAATATAGCACTGATCGCTTTCCTATTTTCTGTTATAAAGCAATATTTCTAAGTAATGGAAATTTTGCGAACGAAAGTTGCTCGATTTTAAAAAAGATTTATTTAAAAACTAAATATTCTTAAACCTAAATACCGATATTGGTTTTAATCGGACGGTTTTTCCCATTCCTGGTTGTATTGCTAGAGCACGTTCTTCAGTTCTGTAGATCTCGATTACAAACTACAAATCTTACATAACTATCTTAAAACTTTTTGTATAATTCTATTTCCTCTGATATTAACCGCTGTATTTTTCTTATAAAGCACCGACGTTTGCACTGATTGCAAAACTTCTTATAGGATCACCAAGGTTCTATAAGAAATACCGTATTGCGGAAACGTTCTTAGTCAAGCATCAACATGTATTCTAAATCCTGATAAATCTTCGTGTAACGATTTTCATCCACATTAACTATTTTCCACCCTCTGTCCTGCTGCATGATATACTCTACCAAATTTCCCAGCGTGTATCTCATTATGACACAACGCAGTCGTTTGGCCAATATTGGGGACCTTATCTTGCAGCTACCAGACACAAAATGCTGATAGACGTCGTGGTACTTAGCTGAAGACCAATTCAAACTACGCAACAGACGACTGGAAGACTAAGATTTCCTGGAACGATTCGGGAACAGTGCAATACATCTGTTAACTTGTGTGACACAATCGAGGACACTGGCTAGTGAATCTCACAACAGATGTCGCAAGTATTGTTGCTAGAAACGGAATACGTCGGTAGAAAAGCAAAGAATGTGACGTTGTTCTTTTAAAATCCCTTTGGGTAAATTTAGAGAACCGTTATTTTAGTTTAGCTGTGCAATATTTCTCCTGGCTGTATTACATGTATATTGTATAGTTATAAGGAGAATACGTTAAGAGTAAGTAGGTACGTACTGAGGCATATGGTCGTTTTCAGCTATTCCATATGTGAATGAAATAAGCCAGAAAAAGATTTGTATAGCCATAAAGTACCCACTGTCACGCACCTGCGGCTTGTGGACAACATACGTATACGTAGATTAACATAAACCCATTAAACGCTGTTTCATCGTCCAATGCCAAGCAAAAATGGTAAAAGCTACATTTATATTGTAAGAACTAATGCTCCAGTCAATAATATATCGTTTCCTAATAAACAAAACATGTCCTTCAGTTACGACACACGTGGAGAAATGGTTGATAAGCTTTGATTCTGGTATGTGGATAAACCATCCAAGCTACCCATGCTCTCAAGAAGAGATCATGTTCAAGGATCAGAACAATCTAGGATGACGTACAACTATGTAATGTTATCTAAAATGTGTTAATAATCGTGATATACACATGAAACTGGAACGGTATAATTCGCCGTCATGTCCAGCTGCAATCGGATTCAGGACGTAGTACACTATGACCTTACGGAGAGATGGGTTAATGCTTAAAGAAAGCAACAAAGAACCGCGTTTGTGGCCGCACAACCTGCCGTTATTATGTGACGTCTTAAAATATTTTTAATCCACGTTGTTTTCCAGATCGTCTCTAGCTGTCATTTAGTTTTAACCAAATCTTCCACCGACCACTTCCAGGACCTGCTATATCGCCAGGTCCTCTTGAGTCTCCACATAAGCGTAGCTTTGTTTCATGGAATTCCCACCGTGCCACAGTTTGACCATAAATGTATCAATTAATACAACTCGTGGTTCTTACCAATTCACCATCCATCGCATACGTTGTTGTCCTTCACTTTTGAGGAAACGCTCCTCTAAGAAATGTCGGCGCACGGAAGAGGAGGTACTTGAAACTTGGTATTACACTGTTTAACAACACACAATATGCACAGTACAGCGTTTATAACTCGTTTATATAACTTCGTACGTCATACATACGTAAAACTGAGATGTACTGTTGATCTACATCTATATTAGTCCATCTGTCTAGGTTATTATTAATTTCCAGACTGAAGATTTGCTAGCGACAAATCTTCCATGTATTCGGTATAACACAATGACCGTTACAAAAGGAAAATTATTGCTGATTCTCCAATTCAGTCTCTTATATTATGTAGATTACGTTGTAATCGATACTTTGAAGTTTTTTCTTTCCTGCAGCCGTAATTATTTGATTATTGGTCATGTTAGTCCAAATTCAACAAGATTTGTTCACAACTGTCGCCAGATGGTCCTCATCTTATCTCCATCTTGTCGCCACGGTATCAAGAGTGTCGATAGCACGTGACATGGCATAGAAAACATATATGTCAACTGACGTCTGATATCAGCCAATCTGTAAGAGATATATGAAGGGCGCTGTGTGGGCTGCTTCTCCGCTGTGTTTCGTCATTGACTCGTCAAAAAGTACCAGTTTAAGATAGGAATCACAGATAATATAAAGAACAGGAAAGAAAATCTAAAGGAGAAGCGGTGATAACGTTCACGCATATGACTCCCTCATAGCATACTGAAGGTTATCAGCAGTATTGCATACATCGAAAACTGTTTCGTATGACTCAGGAATAAATAACCTAGGGTTTACAACGACGTACAGCACTTGTAAATTAATTTGGTCGGCTCTCTGTTCTAAGAGCGAATACAGCAAAAGCAACATAACCTTTTATCTTATTGCCCTAAATTTTCCGTGTCAACGGGACTTAAGCAGGGCTACATGTAACTGAAAACCACTTAAAAGAATAAAAAGTAAGTCGAAAAATAATTCATACCATAACATGCGTTAGATATTTTACTTATCTGAGAAAATGAGTAGAAAAAGATTTCAATTAAATGCAGCAGGTATATAGGGAATCAGTCAAATTGTAAGTAGTCTCATAAATCTGAGAAAATACAAACGAAAAATTCTGTATAAATGCAAATCTGGTAAATCTTACAATGTTTCTAGTATTTGTAAGTCTACAGAGGAGGTTTATGATGAGACTGTTATAAATAACAATAGAGGAAATATGTAATGAAAAACAATCAAATTGCAAGGAATAAGACGAACCAAAGAAAGTATACATATTTCAGATTTAGTGAATACGAAGAAGTGTTGTTTGAAATATCCTGCAAGCTGGCAAAGAGCTTGCCAATAAGGACTCTGTATTCTCACTACCCGATAGTCAGTGATATTTGTTTCATTACAATCCAAAATATTCGTCTGAAGAAAAAGACATTTCTCACACACTTCATGACCAGAAAGCAGGGATGCAGAATCACTGTCTGCAACTGGAATGTGTTGTCTTCGCAACTCCCAGTAGGCAATGACGTCATACAGGAAATTCGCCACACATTTCCATCTTTCAAGCTAGACTGGTGAATACCGCTGTGAGTTACTTTCGTAACGTTCAAAATACTACACAGTTACCCTCAAAGAATGAAATTTCTGTTACTTCTGTATGTTTCTACAATTTGTAATATGACCCTAATCAGTTTTCTTCAAAATAACTTTAGATAAAAGGACGTACGCTCACTTTTCTGTTTCACTAATCAGCTTGTGAAAATTAGGAGTGGAAAAAGTGGACTGTTAAGTGGAAGATGCAGGATAACGCAAGAATCTAAATGTGATTCCAATTACACTATGAACAAGTGTGTAAGTTACGACTATATTTCTCACTATGCTTGCAAAAACTAAAGCATATTTCCCAATGGTTTTTTATAACTTTCAGAATCAACTTATTCTTTACACCGCCTGAAACTGCAATGAGTCGCGTAAGTAAAGTGATATACATTATTCCAACTTTTAACTGAAGGACAGCTATGCTTAGATTGTTTTCTCTGGAATGTGTTCAATAGTTTTGTTTTCAAAGAGAAATCGAAGGTAAATGTGGTAGCATATATAGAGACTAGAAATGTCGATTTGTAAATTTATATACCAAATCCGGACATAGGCCTGAAATGTTTCTTTCGATACGGTCCAAACGTAGGTTTTATTGTTGATGAAGCCTTTAAGGACTGAAACGTTCGTAAATATTGATAGACAGTAGAAAACTTACGATGTATGTACATCAGCGAAAAAATATGGAGCGAGTAACTGTATTTTGCTCTGAAAGATATCACGACATCTGATAGTAATTCAGTTAGATAATGTTAAAGAGAGACCTGATTTTGCTGTAATTATTATATTTTTGATGTTCGTAACTCTTCAGTAAATGTTCTCACATGGTGTAGTTAAAATTTCCAATGTAGTGAATAGGTGTTTACAAAAAGTTCAATTACTATTTTTGGATATCAATCTTATGTTCCCTTTCTGTAATTTGAGGACTGTATTCACTTTTTGTGTGATAATTTCCAAGAAATTATTTCCATAACTAAGAACAGAGTGTACGTGAATAACATGTAATTACGAGACACTGGCTGTTACACAATATTAAAAAGATTCTAAGGGTATAACAGCCTAATTACATTATTAGATTTTGTTCTTGTAACACAGTCCTTAGAGATATAACCCATATTTAGTTTAAGAGCGTCACATTCCCATTTCAGACTGAAATTTGTGGCATTTGTTTGTTTCATGTTCAATGTCACCTTGTTGCATGACGAGCAATTGTAAACTTCCGTGAGGGCACCCTCTGTTTTCTCTGCGAGGACTCTGTAGTGACTAAAATACTGTCATCATCATTAAAGATAATTTTTCTCTATGCCTAACAGAATTAGGGAAGCCATCGATATTCATTAGGAATAATATTATCCTAATGTAAGAGCTTGTGGAGCTCCTACGTCGATATATTTTGGTTCTAACAAGCGTGTCACTAAACGTTTAGCCTTACTTGAGGTTTATGTAATTTTTAACCCTTTTATCCTCCCTGGTAGGAATGTCGGGAGCCGATATATTCAGCATCTTGGACAATGACAACAGCAAAATGTACCGAAAGTACAGTATGGAAAATGTTCGAAATTCTGAGAAAGATAGGAGTAACCTATGAATAAAGACGAGTAACATACGTTAGTGATGAGAAACAAGAGTAAACAAGAAGAAAGGACGACAAACAATCAAGTTCTCGGGATAAACACGGAGTAAGAAGCGTATGCAGCCTTGGGTCATTACGGTTAAGTCCATACATCGAAGATGCAATGAATAAAATAACAGTATGGTTCATGAGAGGGAGTAAAATTCAGGGTGAAAGGATATCACTGATAAGATATTCTGATGAAATTGTGAAGGTAAAGAAGAATTACAAGATCTGTTGTATGTAATGAAGAATGTAATGAGTACAGAACATGGGTTGAGAGTAAACCAACGAGAGACGAAAGAATGAGACGTAGCGGAAATGAGAACAGCGAGAAACTTAAGATAAAACTTGATAATCACAGTGCAGTCAAAGTTAAGAAATTCTGCTACTTTGGAAGCAAAATAACACTCGACAAATGGAGCAAGGAGGATGTAAAAAGTACACTAGCATTGGTAAAGAGGGTATTCCTGGCCAAAATAATTCTACTAGGATCAATCATGGGAATTTCTGAGAATGTACATTTGAAGCACAGCATTGTATGATATTGAATCATTGGCTGTAGGGAAACATTAAGGAAAGAGAATGAAAGGATATGATAAGTGGTGTTAGAGACGAATGCTGAATGTATGGTAGACTGATAAGATAAGCAATGAGGAAGTTGTCAGCAGAATCGATGAAGGAAAGAACATATGGAAAACACTGACAAGAAGCAGGCGCAAGATGATAGAACGTTTGTTAAGACATCAGGGAATAACTTCCATTTTAATGAGGTAGCTGAAGAGGGTCAAAACTGTAAGGAAAGACAGAGACTGTAATACATCCAGCAAATAATAGGGAACATAGGTTCCAATTTCTACTCTGTGAAGAAACGATTGGCATGGGAGAAGAATTTGGGGTATGCTGCATCAAACCAGTTAGAAGACTGATGATGATAAGTTCAAAGAAATTATGAAATTGTACAACGCAGTTTGTTTAAAGTTGATGCTATGTTGAGATAGAAATGGACATGTGACATTTTCAAGTAATAGCACCTGATGATTGTAAAACTGAGTTCCTCCAACACAGTTTTCAACAACAACAACCATGATTTTCTTACAATATGGTTTCATAAATCTCGAGCATCACGGAAAGGGTATATTCACAGAATTACGGCACCTTCCCTTGCGTTATGTCTATAATGTACATTCCACTGAAAAATGAATAAAATGAAAAAGACTGGACTTTACCTTCTAGTCTGAACAAGACAAAATCAGTTTTCATTTTATTAAAATATTCCACATAGTATGACACTGTCCTTGACACAGAACCCCATACCATTAAAGTTAAATGAAGAAGTAAAGACAGTGTTGTGTGAGTCATGCAAAAAATACATTCTGATCGGTAACTAAACGCATTTTCTTCAGTTTATGCACAATGTGATCCATCTCCTGCTATTGGTTGTGGAAAACCTTCAGAGACACGTCAGTCATATGCGGAATACGTTACTAAAATCTTTTACTGTAAAAAATTGAAATCTTGCCCCGATTTTAACTGATGTTTGTTAGTATCACATAAAAATGGAACCAAAAAGGTACATGTATTAAAAATTATGCCTCTTGCAGATACTGTTTGCAGAGTGTAGATTCACTTACCAATGTTTTTGTTTGTACAGTTTTCTGTCATTAGCCCCAGCTACATATGTTTGAATTGCATGGCTATGATGGAAATTTTTTTCATATTTGTTCTAAATTAGCCATGTGGTATGTCTTTTTAAAACGCCATGCAGTATCGTATCGTTATTTTGCATTTCTTCGAGTTCCAGATCTCAAATCATATACGATCTCAGGGTCTTGAATACAATATTTTGTTGTAGATTCAAATAGTATATTTACATACAGTATACAAATTTGATTAATAATGGCGATAGAGATTATTTGTCATTAACATTCTGTAACTACAGTAGAAAAAACATACCCATTGCCGTAATTGTAGAAGGAAAACCAGTATTCTCTAAATTTCAGCTGTATAATATAATTTGAGAACTGATTCAACCCATTTATACCCAAATACCACCATTTCATTTACACACACTTAGTTATTATGTCTTAAAAGCACTATGCTAAAGTACACAAAGAAGACAGATGATATAAACTGTCTGTAAAGTATTTCAAAATAAATTTTGATGTAACCAACTACTTTAAGACACAGACTCATCCTAAACACTAAAACCAGGCTCTAACGCATTCAACGCCATTGTCAAATTAACTAAAATTAGTTGGATACTCTGTAGTTTGCAGTTACTAAAATACGTTTAGATCATGTGCACATAAGATTTAAAATCAACTGTAGCTTTCTCACCATCTCTCACGTCACTTATGGGGAGCTGGATTTGTCGACAGTTGACATGACTAGCAACTGGAGGAGATCTTTCAACAGCCACACGAAGATAGTAATAGCTTTGAAACGCTTGCTTCTCTAGGTTAAAGGTTAGCTACGGGAAATGCGCTCGTTAAACACCTGTTACAGAATTTTGAATCAGCTAATCTGCCATGTTTGTACTAATTTTTGATGGACAAACTATCATTATTTTATTTATATTGAGTTCAAAATGAAATTGGACCCTCCGAAACTGTGTACAATAAACTAGAAAGTATACTGAATGTGGTGAAATTTTTCTTCCATACGATTGTGATCTACAAAATTGTGATTAGAAAAGCCAGCATCATTTACACTCTACTGGGCTTTTTCTCTTCTGTATTCTTGGTCAACATTTGGTTTCCTAGTCTTAAATATATATAACGCAAAACAAATTTGAATGAATGTTATATTTCGTCAGTACAACAGCAACAAGATTCTTCATTGCATCTGCTACTCTAATTTGGAATATTTGCATGTACATATAAATAATAGTATGGAGGATACCGATATATTTGTACATAAGTAGATACCATTTCCTTTGCACATGCTCTAAATATCAGTCGTGCCTTGTTCATGATTTAGTGCGTCTTGTTGCGTCTCTACGCAAAAAGTAAGTAACAAACTCCACAGCAATTGAAATTATGGGCCTGTTCTTCCTGAATTGTCTTGTAAGTGTCTGCTCACTTTGACATCCTTCTAAGATTAGAGCTACACGTTGGTTTCCATATGTGCTGCTGAAGTTCCAAAAAATTTTTCTCAGTCCTGCTACAATTGACTAAAAGATTTTCCATTTATCGGTTCGCATAAATTCATTCCCCGAAGTATACCTCTTTCCTTAATTCAGTTTATGATGAGCTCATCTACTGAAGTACGCCGTTCTCTTCAAATAACCATGTTGCGATCCCAGTATGTGACTAGAAAATGACATATCTGGTGGCACGAACATCGACGATGAACGGATGCTTTTAATTTAAAAAAATAATGATGCATTTTACAAATTATCGTGGAGACTATTAGACTTGCTTTTTTTAATCTACAGCAGCTTCGAATGATCTGTAACATGTCGATTTTTATAAAGGAGAGACATTCAGTAAGTAATGCTACAATTTCTTTTGTTCTGAAAGCACGTTGGTTTTATTCAGGATTCCGATACATCATATTACTCCCCATCTTTTGGCTGGGAAGCCTTGTTTATCAAAATAATCCCCGTTCAATGCGACAGCCTGATCCCACGATACTGGAAGGGAATGCGTATGTGCATGTTACGACTCTACCGGTAGGCGTCGGACATAACGTCTTTCTGCATCAATGACCTCCCCATCATCCTTGTACTGCTTCCACAGGAGTGCATCCTTCATTGGACCAAAGTGATAGAAGTCGGAAGGTGTGAGTCTGGGCAATAGGGTTGATGAGGAAGAACAGTCCAATGACATTTTGAGAGCACTTCTCCGGTGCAGAGATTTTTGTGAGGACTTGTGTTGTCAGGGAGAAGTACGGTTGAATTAGTGGCGACAAACGCGCTGAAACCGTTTCTTCAATTTCCTGACGGTAGCACAGTATACTTCTGGGATCATCGTTGAAACATGATGAACGGCATCAAACAGAATAACTCCTTCAGAGTCTCAGTCGACCTTCGCCATGACTTGTCCGGCTGAGGGTGAGGCTTTGAACTATTCACAGCTGTGTGCGGCTGGTCGGCACGTGGGAGATGGGACAGGTTTGCACGAACTCCCTGCGATGACGACAGACGCCTCGCCCAACAATTCACCGTGCTTTTTTTTCACTGCCAAGTCTCCGTAGACACTCTACATGGGCCTACGAATATCTGCGACCGTCTATTTTTTCACCAAAGGAAACTCGATCACTGCTCTCTTTCTGTAACGCACCTCGGATACAACTGTCATTTTGAAAGCTACGTATGGCGTCACCAAATATAGGAACTTCATGAAACTAAAGGGGCTGAAGCATGAGTATTCCACAATGTCCCGCAACAAATTCCGCATATCGAAGGATATTGACCGAGATGAGAAATGTGTAGCATTACTCGTTGAACGCCCATCGTACTCATAACGAATGTAGGTGAATAATTAACAGGACCACAATCTTTCTATACGTCTTCCCAATCAACAGTTTACTATAACCATAAATCGTTCTTCAGAAAAGATTCTTTGCAAAACCAGGTTTCAGCATTATTTGCACCCATAGTCGTAAATATGATTTCCCTCCATTCCACACTTAAGACCCCCTCCCAAGCAAGTAGTTTTGATGACAGTCACTTTATTCTGACTGGTCAGTGTACATCTGAGAGTCGTAATGAAGTTTTCTTTACTTCTGTGTTTCCTTTTGTCATTGTTCAGCCAGTCGTTGTGGTCAGGTTCTCTAGAAAGAAGATCCGGCCCCATCACTTATTGTCCAGTGTCTAATATTATCTTTTACATGTGTTGGTTACCTTCTCCTCTGACTCCACTTTACGTTCTGTACGTCTCATTACATTGCTGAAGTCGAATGCTGAGTGTATATGCCTCTGTGTACTAACATTACTTAATCTATGCTTGATATAACTGGTCATATATTCTCGAACAATTAGGTTTGTCTTGAAAGTGTTATGTTTTAATATGTTTCGCTATTCCTCACACGTTTTCTCTTTTATGTAGAGTCTTTCATTGAAATCCTTGACCTATAAGGACAGAGAACTAGTTACTCCTAGTTTGATGGAATGATATCACTTCCAATCCCATGTCGTCTATTCTGCTTATCTGCGGTTAAAATTTAAGAGACTCTCTTTTCTAAGAGTGCATTGCATTTTCCGCACACAAAACGCCAAGTACGTTTACCGTGTATCTTCCTGCTGCATCTCGTTTTACGTGTGGTGTAGAAAAAAATCCGTTTTTCAACCATCCAAATTCACAATTTTTTTTGAAAGCATAATGAGCCGTTAATTTTACGCTTAGTGAGCTTAATGATAGAGCGATATTTGTTTATGTAAATTATGTTACACATTTCAGTTATTAGACCAAAATAAAATGTGAGCGTTGAAATAATCGTTCACACATTTATTGTGGATTTTGAGTGGCATGACTCTCTTCGCATGAGGTTCCAAACTTAATTTCCAGCGGTTTAGTAAATAATTCGTTCCAGTGGTTAATGAAAATCGTGCAGGAAGTAAATAAATGTACAAGTATCGTATAATTACCATTGACATCATTTTAGTGGAACTGCAGACTAAAATAGAACTATAAAGCGGAGAACACCTTGGGTCTTAACTAGGTTCATTGCTCTTCTTAATTTATATCAATGATCCACCACTAAACATGGCAGGTCATCCGCATTTTTTGTAGGTAATATAACTAGGGAAAAGGATATAAATGATAGTATTTCTACTTTGCTTTGAAATATAATATAAATATCAAATATAACTTAATTGAATACAATGTGTGCGGTATCTGTAAAACGTCTTCAGCAATGTAAGGTACAACAGGACTTTCGAATTTCTAAAAAGGATAACAACAAAGAACTGATATAGAAGACGAATTTGTTTACTATAGGCAATGTGACGTATTAAAACTTAGTAAAATGACACTGAACACGAGGAAAATAAATATAATGAATTCCGTTCCGAAGTGGGGATATGACACTGTTAAATTAAATGTAGGTAGTGCCACTGTAGGCTGTGTAGCAAAGAAGAAATTTTTAGGAAATTGGAATATCAACGACTTCATGTTCGCGTAAACAAGTGTGTAAGAGAGTTGTCAATTCTCGCTGTCGAGTATATTTTACAAGTTACGAACTGAGCGCTGGACAAGGAATGGAACACAGATCATCTACAGTCACAGACAGTCAGTGCATTTTAGATATCCTCACTCTCAACAACCAACTCTCAGGTTGAAAAGTATCACTTGTTTCTCATCCATCACTTTTCGGAGGTAAGCGATTTGAATGTCGGTGAAGGAAGAAACTTCCATTGCCAAGTAAGGGCAGCAATATGGGTTGTCGTTTGTGTAAGGTTCATCACACTACATGAAAATTTCGTGGACTATATGTCACATCTCGCCGGAGTTTCTCGTATATGAGAGCGTGTGATATGTTTCACTGTTGACGGCGCTCCCACACCTGCATGGAAACACTATATACGATGGCTCACCTGGTGCTATTCAAGAGGAGTAGGCCATGTGGCAGTACCTGGTTCCATATTGTCCCTACTCCTACCTACAGAAGACCTTCATGTCCAAGAGGCAATGGAAAAAGTTTCAGAATGTTCTCAAATAGAAATAAAACTGTTTGACGATACGTATTGTTAGATGACCAAACGATATGCATCTCCTTATCGATGGTAACTGAGACTTACAAGACTTGTTGAATTGAATCCAAGTCTACCTACCATAGACTGTGAACGGAAAGTGATGGACAGTAATGTGGAGGTTGGTTACAAACCAGAAAGATCTAGTAAAAGAGATGAAACAATTTTACTTTCCAGGAAGTTTGACATAGTTATGCATGGAAGGAAGTTTCCAAGTGCATATAGTCGTCGTTGAAGGATGCGTGTTTCGGAAGGGAACACTGCTGTTAAAAGCGTTGACATGGAACTGAAGCGCAGCGAAACGTGGGGCTTGAAGACAAAAACATTAATAAGAAATAGCGTCTATTACAAATGCAGTGTCTAAAACGAGGATGTTCAAAATTAAATCTGCTTATAGTGGAAACAAAGGGGAAAGATTCTTGTACAAAGTTATCAGAAATCATCTATGAAATAATTACGTACGGTATCGCACTAAGTTGTATCTTAGGGCCCTTAGTTTTTCTTATGTATATCAATGATCTCCAATCAGTGTTATTACGAGATGCCAAGTTTTTGTGTCCAGGTGATACAAACGTTGTAACAAATCGAAAATCAAGTACAGTATTAGAAAGATCAGTAAATGAAATTTTCATGAACATTAACAAACGATCGCTAGCCAATTCTTTGTCTCTAGTCATCAAATTCAAAACTTATAATAGATTTCCTCCTAATTATATTGACGACAAGCAGATAGAAGAATTTTACAGTGTCAGATTCTTGAGGTTACATCTCAACAATGATTTCAACTGAAAGGAACACACCTTGGAACTGCTAAAGCGTTTAAACAAGTCTTTCTATGCCATGCGGACTTTTTCGGACTAAGGTGGCATAAAAATTAAAGATGCTAGCGTACTTCGCTTACTTCCATTCTGTAGTGTTGTACTGGATATTTTTTTGGAGTACCTCATTAAGCCAATCTAAGGTTTTTCGAGTCTAAAAAAGACAACACCAATTATTCGTGCTGTGAATTGAAGAACGTCCTGCAGGGGCCTCTTCAAGGAATCGGATTGACTAAGTCAGTATCTCTATTTCTTAATAAGTTCTGTTATATATAATACACCTGTGTTTGGAACCAGTAGTTCATGTCAGGAATCAATTGAAATAATAAGAAGACTCTTCACAAAGCTTATTCTCTTATTTCACTACAGAGAGATGTATGTTATTCAGAAACACTGATTTTCAGTGACTTACTAGCCACAAAAAATTTAACTGCTAATAAAGTTCAGTTTAAAAGGATCATAAAGGATTTATTGGTGCCAAATACCTACTCAGGTGATGTATTTCTTTGTAGAACTGACTGTTGTTTGTATGTAACTATTAACATGAAATAATGCAGGTGTTATGTAAAACATGACAAGCTTCAACAGGTGAATTGTAATAAGTTATTGATAGGGAAAATATTGTAATTTCAGAAGTAATGCATTATACTGTGATTCAAGTTATTCAGTGTATGAAGAAAAAGCCATATGGAGACGACGATGTTACAATAGAGATTAAGAGGAAAGTAAGACAAAAGAACTTTTAACATTCTTTGCAGAATTTCATCAGAGGAAGATAAGCCCTAAACAGTGGAACAATGCCTTGTTTATTCTGTTTGACAAGGAAACTAAATGACAAAACTTAAATGTCTGTATATCTATCAGCTACCTCTCTGTAATGCACAAGCCGTTTACTAACATAGTTACAAGTAAACGTGAATTCTCGCTCTGCCAGTGGTTCATAGGTTTTGAGAATTTTTTTGCCCCTTGAAACCCATGAGAATCTTGGCACTGATTAAATCCATGTTACCGTTCTGAAGAGTATACTTGGACACAGCGACACTCAAGGTTCCATTATACAATCAAAATAGCGGCACACCTAGTAGAGGAGCCGCCTAGGGCCATACTGAACCTCCAGAATATTCATAGAACACTAGAGGAAATTTTGAATTTCTTACAATGAGAAATTTCAGAAAAAAAACAAGCTATGGAAAATATCTGAAACAACTTTGTTTTGCTGATGTCATAATGCTAGATGCATTTAATATAGATAACTTTCCAAAAATAATGTTAGAACTTGGTGAAGCCAGCTTGAAACTGCGTATGTCAATACAATCAGCACATTAAGAAGTAAATAGTACAAATTAATTATGAGTGTATGTATTTAGCATATCTTAAAATAAAACCAGAATTAACTAGGAAAGAATTAAAGACAGTACGAAGCTGGCCTGGCAGTTGCTCATTGAGCTTCAGAAAGTTTTGCTTGCCAGACGAGACAAGAAATCTAAAAAATGCAGCAGGAAAACTATTACGAATATTAAACAGAAAATGACGGAATATGTAACCAGGTGTATGAAGAGGATGTGGAACAAGGAAGTTCTTGGCCAGATTCCAAAAGACTGAAAATAACCCAGAGAAGATGACATAGTAGAATAGGAATAGAATAATATTAGAAAACGTATATGAACTAAAAATAACTAAAAATATAGGTGTATCTGAAGATGTTGATGCATGGAAAAGTCCACTGGACGCCTTTGTACAGCTGAGGATGTCAAAGGACTGATGAGGATGGTGATGCCACTGAGAAGTCATGTAAAGTAATCACTAAATAAATTCAAGAAAAAATTGAGTCTAGTAGTAATTATTTCAAGACAAATGGATTAATGAGTTTTCTAACAAAGACGACATAAAAATGGATCGTCTCTAGTAGGAAACAGTATTTCATATTGCAACCAGTTTTCTTTTAAAGGTTGTTGAGGTCATTGTAAAGAATGAATACAAGATGTGTAAGGAAACTGAACAAATGCATCATTTGAAAGAGTATTTGTCAGATGGAAACTAACTGTGTGTTGTGGCACATAAGAGGAAAAGAAAATGTATTGCTTATTCATTTTAAATGGGAGACTATGCCCACATTATTTACAGAACGAAATTTATTTGTAGTTTATTAACTACTGGCCAATGAATAATTATTCTTGGAGTATGTAGACCATGTTCTTCACTACCTGAAAGTCTCCTCATTTTTCAGAATACTGTGAAACACTTTTGCTAGCATATGGGCATATAGGAAACAGAACATCATGACAATTTCAACACTGCCAAACAAGCTGTGGACACTTAGAGGGTATTAGGGGTATGTGTAGTGAAAAACATTTCACTGCCCCTAAACTATCAATAGATGTAACGTTTGGTGTTTCACTTTGTTTCTAGGAAACTCATTTAAATGCATATGAATTTCTGACTACTGTGTGCAATATGTTAAAACCAGTAAATTACGAATGCAACTATACAGTAATTGGGGAAATAGCATTTGTTTATTTTTCCATCCATTTTAGACCAACTGACATTGGGCCACGTGATAAAGTATTCTATATTTATGTGTACCATGGAAATAAAACAATAATGGATGAAAGTTATTAATGTCTTGAAAATTTTCATAAATAATTCAATAATGAATAAGAGTTATTATGTTGAGCTATTTCTCATTGCACTTGCAGTCATAGATGTTTTTATTATTTCACGTTTATAAAAAGATCTCCCAACACATACTACCTGGCAAAAACCTAAGAAACGTTTTATGGAAATAGACTAAAATGATTTTTCTGACGTTTCGCCAGCACGAGTGGCTGGCATTGTCAAAGCTTCACCCTCCATTGCCGGTGGTGAACTGGAGCAGAGCTCGCGGGTGCAGACTATATGTACCTGGCGCGCCAACGTCCGAGGCTTCTCTGCGGTCATTTCCGGTGCGGTTCTCCTCTTGCTACCTGCGACGGTCGTTCGCTGCTGTACGGAAAGCCAGGATCCGTTTACCTTAAGGCTTTCCTCTTTCTTGTTCAAACTGTTCGCGTGTTTTTGTATTTCTACCGCTTCTCTGAACAAGCGCGTGTGATAGTGCTTCTCTACAGCCAGAACTTCCGTGTCGGCGAATTTTATTACGTGGTCGGTCTCATTCAGTGCGTGCTCTGCCACAGCCGATTTCTCCACCTGCCCCAACCTGCAATGTCGCTTATGCTCTTTGATCCTGGTGTTGATGGATCGTCCAGTCATTCCGACATAAACTTTTCCGCATGTGCATGGTATACGGTATATTCCCGACATTGCAAGTGGGTCTCTTTTCTCCTTCGCCGATCTAAGACACTCTTTGATCTTCCTTGTCGGTTTGCAAATCGTCTTTACGCCATGTTTGCGCAATATACGGCCCATTCTGTCCGTCACTCTGGGAATGTATGGCAGAAAGGCCGTACCCGACATTTCTCTTTCTGGTTCCTTACTTCGCCGAGTGTTTGGCTCTGTTACACTTCTAATATAATTTTTGGAGTACCCATTGCTCCTCAGGACAATTTCCAGGTGTTGCATTTCTCGTTTGAGGTGTTGCGGCTCACATATTCGTCCTGCTCTCGCTACGAGCGTACTAATCATGCCTCTTTTCTGGCTCGGGTGGTGGTTTGACAGTTTGTGCAGGTATCGGTCCGTGTGTGTCGGTTTTCGATACACGCTGTGTCCCAGGTTTTCGCCGTCCCTTGTGACCAGCACATCTAGAAATGGCAGTTTCTTGTCCTTTTCTACTTCCATGGTAAAGGTTATGTTGGCATGGAGGCTGTTCAAGTGTCTTACGAAGTCACCGAGCTGTTCTTCACCATGGCTCCACACCACGAAAGTATCATCGACGTACCTGTACCACACCTTAGGTTTGCAAGTCGCCGAGTCCAGTGCTTGTGCTTCGAATTGTTCCTTGAAGAAGTTGGCCACCACTGGACTGAGAGGACTACCCATGGCGACGCCTTCCAGCTGTTCGTAGAAATCTCCATTCCACGTGAAATAGCTCGTGTGAGACATGCATGGAAGAGCTTTCTGATGTCCTGCGGGAAAATGGAACCAATGTGCTCCAGAGCGTCACTGAGTGGCACTTTTGTAAATAACGAAACAACATCAAAGCTGACCAAGATGTGGCAGAGCACGCACTGAATGAGACCGACCACGTAATAAAATTCGCCGACACGGAAGTTCTGGCTGTAGAGAAGCACTATCACACGCGCTTGATCAGAGAAGCGATAGAAATACAAAAACACGCGAACAGTTTGAACAAGAAAGAGGAAAGCCTTAAGGTAAAGGGATCCTGGCTTTCCGTACTGCAGCGAACGACCGTCACAGGTAGCAAGAGGAGAACCGCACCGGAAATGACCGCAGAGAAGCCCTCGGACGTTGGCGCGCCAGGTACATATAGTCTGCGCCCGCGAGCTCGGCTCCAGTTCACCACCGGCAATGGACGGGTGAAGCTTTGACAATGCCAGCCACTCGTGCTGGCGAAACGTCAGAAAAATCATTATATGAACGTCGGCCGAAGAACCCGAGACAGAAGCCAATAGGCAGTTTGTCAACAAGTGGCCACGAAAGCCTTAATAATTTTGGAATAGACTAAAAGTTTTTCCTCAGGCGAAATTAGCTATTTCATATAAAGACAAAAATTTATGTCATTGTTTAGCTGCCAAATTTGTTAGCTGAGTGGTGAGGTTTTTACCTTACTACAGTAAATATCAGAGGTGCTAGACTAGTGCATTACACACAAATGTGGAAAAGTGCAATATCAGTTAATTATGTAGAGCCTCATCGGAAGTTATACAGCCAGCTGGAAATGTTTGGCTTCTTACAACTGAGTAAAACAGAAAGATGTTTTTTCAAGACAGTGTTTCAGTAGAAGTATTTCAGAACTAGTAATATATTATTGAAAAGTACGTAAAGCAATAAGTAACACATCAGATGTTGCTGTTGAATTTTTCTCTTATTATGATATATTAATACAAATTTTATAGTCCGTAATTTGTTTAATAAAATTATTTTAGTTCGTACATTTCTCCTGGTTACAAAAACGCCATTTAAGAAGAGAATTTGCACACAGTATTAATATAGGTGTGTAGGCGGTAAATTATGTACTGCTCTGGAATTACGTTAAGGTGAGAAGGGTGTGGCTTTTGTTATTAATCACCAATAGACCTGTCTTCAAATACCAATATAAAACACGTTATTTAGTCATAATTATCGCCGTTTCTCAGCAAACGACAGAAGACAAATTACCGATTTCTGTAAATAAACTGTGCACAATTATAGAACATCAGTAACCAGTTACAGAAAGTTGGAGATTGTTATCAAGAACATATGTGCTGTAACTACACCGTAATGAAATGAGAATACTAGTTGCTTTTCGCAAATGAAGGAGTGACACATTCTGCTCAGAGTTTGCTAGAACTCCATGAAGTTTAATGCCACAATATTATCAGGTATTATAGGAACAGTGACTGCAGTTTATGGTTACATCAATTCGAAGTCACAATTTAAACAGCTGGTTCTTCGAAGACGAATAATGTGGAATGGTCTCTGTGATATTCAGAGTAACAAACCACCTAAGAAGAAGTAGATTTAATATTTTCCTTCTGAATGGATCAATAAGTGGGACTGAAAGACAGTTTGCACTGAAATAACGAAATTACTTTGCTCAAAATTGATTAAATACCTTAAATAAGTCCGAAATAATATATTTAACATAAATGCGAGGTAATAAAGCATATAAAATGGATGAGGTGAATTTAGCATGTAATATAACCAACACTCTTGTATACACTTATCTCGTGTCAAGCAAACAGTGCTGATGTTATAATTTACAGGTTTGCTCTGCATATCTTTCAAGCCAGCTTTCGAACTAAGTCGTCTGAGTATTTTAGTGTGACGATTGATCTGCATATTACGTTATGAACAGGCAGCTGTGTGCTTGTACTGTTCCATGAGGCATATATTCTCACTCAGTATTTCTAAATAAGGCAGGTGACACATGTAGTTAAAACTCCTAGCACCTGTAAAGTAACCAATTCCAAGGAATTATGCATGAACGTTTTCTGTGATGGCTTGTTGCTGACTTGTGACATTGTACAAATTACAGTTGTTCAGTAGCAGCCTTAAACAGCCGCTAAGTGATAGAAATTAATAACAAAATCTTTTATTATAGTCATACATGTGACTAATCAAACTTCAGTGATTTATATGTCTAAAATTAGTGCAAAATTAGTTCCTTAATGCTGAAATTACTGTGTTTTACTATTTATTTCTCAGCTATGGCATCATGACTTTTAAATTACTGAACATCCTAATGAGAACATAGAGGATGCGTGCTTTAAGTAACTGCTCCTCTGAACGTAAGCATGCAGTGAGTAAATGTCCATATTTCAGAAGTAAAAGTGCGTGGCTCGTGAAAGGAAATAATAATAATGCCATATTAACTTCATTTCCGGCTTTGGGAGAAGAGACAGTAGAACAGTAAATTATCCTAAATGGAAACTGCGACAAATAAGACCACAATCCAACAGGCATATGGTGCCCAGGAAGTAGTATGATTTTGTTAACAGAAAAGGCCAAAAACACTGAACTGAAGGAAATCTCATTCACAGATGCTGGCGTTGTTGCAGACGCAATGAACTTTCGTGTCTACCGACTTAGTCTGGTATGTCTCAAAATGAATCAGTGTACCCTCAATAAAAGTAGGGCAAAACTAGAAATATTAGATATACGTTCCCTTTTCAGGGAATAATCCCAAAAATATTAGCGAAGCGAAAGACATCTACAGGATTCCTTAGATACCATGAAAAGTGTAATCAAACATAGTTTCATCTAAATGATTTACCGAACGTAAATTAAGTTTGTAAAACATAAAGACGAGTATGTACATGCAGCTAAGTCGAAGTAATATTCCAACCAATCTTATTCCAACTAGATCGCGAACATGGATGTTAAGTGCAGGGAAGAGGAAACTGCGAATCATCTAAAATTTCATATTGAATATAAAATACAAAGCTTTACCTCAGCGTTCGTTAACGATATTTGTAAATGCCCCAGTTGATAACGTTGGGAGTTCCCTGAGGCTGTAAGCAGATGATGCTGTAGTAATAGGAAATTGCTAATGCAAGGAAAATCTAGCGACGTCCATGAACGAAATTTGTATGTCCAGTCTTGGTGCAGATCACCTTCAACATAAATACAAATAATGCACTGTGCATAACAAGTCTTAAAGTCACATTATTGTTCTAGTAGATTATTGCTTATGCATAATAGACAAGAGTAACAACCGTAATATGCCTGTAGGTATGCGTCCAGTGCGTCCACAAGGAACTAATTGCAACAGATATGACACTGAAATTCATTGGAAGAATCCTAGGGGAGTATGATTCAAAATTGCTTACAAAACCGTAGTTTGAACAGTTCTTGGACATTCCTTGTGACTCTAGAATCTTGTCCAAATTGAACTTATAGAATAAATAGAAAGAATCCGAGGAAGAGCTACACGTTTCGGCAGACGCTCGATTAGGATTTGCGAGAGCTCCCCATACCAGTAACCATAACTACAAACCTGTGTGTCCAACAATAAGAGTCTTTGCGTTAAGATTTCAAAAACGTGAATCATAAAAGAAGAATATGTACGTCGAACAGTCCTGGAGACTCCGAAAGGTTTCATATACATGATGTAATGGTAAGACAGTGTTTTAACAAGCGGATTTTAACCTGTAAAATATTTCTGAGGGTAGATATTAATACTAATATATTGTTTATAAACATAAGATTGTTGAGACGTATCAAGAAAGTAAGAATTCAAATAGATTGGGCCTGGATAAATTGAAAGAACCAGAGCTTGTTAAGTGTTACAAAGTGAGCATTAGGCATAGATAGACGGAAACGGAGGAACCGCAGGCTACATGAAATCAGTGGGTAAACCTGTGAGATGAAATGGTGTAGGAAGCAGGGTACCAAATACTCATAAGGCATGCAGAACTCGTTGCATAACAGACGAGGTATTTAACTGACGAAAGAAGAAAATATAAAAACGTAGCCGCAAATGAAGTGGACAGAAACGAATACAGACGTCTAAAAAGTGAGGGGATAATAAAATGCAAGACGGGAAAACAGGAATCACTAGAGAAGAAATAAAGAGTTGTAGAAGGATGCACGACTATGTGAAAGATGGTTGCCACCTGTAGCAAATTTAATGAGACCTTTGGGAAAAAGAAAAGCAGCTGTGTGAACATGAAAAAGTCAGGTGATAAGGCCGTTCTAAATAAGAAAATAGCACTGAAAGATTTAAGGAGTACATAGAACGCAATACAACGGAAGTGAATTTCAACAGTATTACCGAAAGGGAAGAAGAAGTAGATGAATATGAGATGGGAAATATGAGAGTAACTGAAGAATTTGACACAGCACTGAAACACGTAAGCTGCAAAATGACCCAGGAGGAGATGACATTCCCTCAGAATTATTGACATGTTTCAGAGAATATGTTTTTGTTGATGTGGTCTTCAGTCTGATGACTGGTTTCATGCAGCTTCTCATGCTACTCTATCTGGGGCAATTCTGTAAAGCTCCGAATAATTATTGCAACCGACATCCTTCTGAGTCTTTTTGCTTCATTCAGGTCTTGTTCTAACTCAACGACTTTTGCCCCCTGTCCCACTTACCTCCAAAATGAATTGGTGTTCCCCTAGTCAAGTTGTGCCACAAACTTCTTGTCTTCCCAATTCTGTTCAGTACCTCTTCATTAGTTATATGTTCTAGGCATCTAATCCATAGCATTCTTCTGTAGCACCATACACCAAAAGCTTCTACTTTCTTCTTGTCTACACTTTTCATTGCCCATGTTTCACTTTCATACATGTTGGCACCCCGTGCAAATATTTCCTGAAAATACTTGCTGACAGGTAATATATATTCGAAGTTAAGAAATTTCTCTTCTTCAGACCTACTTTTCTTGGCATTGCCAAGCTTCATTTTATATCCTCTCTACTTCGCCCATCAACAGTTTAAACTATGACTCAAACAGTAAAACTCATCAACTGTTTAAGAGCCTAGTTTTCCTAATCTAGGTCCCTCAGCATCACCTGATTTAATTCGAGTATCCTTACCTCGCTTTTGTTGATATTCATCTTACTTCCTCATCAAGGTACTGCACATTCAGTTCAACTGTTCTTCCGAGTCCTTTTCTGTCTCTAACAGAATTACAAAGTCACTGCCAAACCTCAAAGTTTTTATTTCTTCTTCCGAACTTTAATACCTGCTCCAAATTTTTCTTTTATTTCCTTTGCCATTTGCTCAATGTACAGATTGAATAACACCGTGGAAAGGCTAAAACCCTGTCTCACTCCTTTGTCAACAAATGCTTCCTTTTCATGTCTCTCAACACATATACTTGCTACATGATTTCTGTGCAATTTGTAAATGGCTTTTCACTCCCTATATTTTACCCTTGATACCTTCAGAATTTCAAAGAGAGTAATCCATTCAACATTGTCAAAAGCTTTTTCTAAGTCTAGAAACGATATAAATGTAAGTCGAAGAGTCAGCATTGTTTCGCATGTTCCTATATCACTCCGAAAGCCAAATTGATCTTCTCCGAGGTCGTCTTCGACTAGCTTTTCTATTCTTCTGTAAATAATTCATCTTAGTGTTTTGCAGCCATCACTTATTAAACTGATAGTTCGCTAATTTTCACACCTGTCAGCTACTGCTTTCTTTGGAATTGGATTTATTACAGTCTTCTTGAAGTTACTTGTCTCACACATCCTGCACACCAGATGGAAGAGTTTTGTCAAGGCTGGCTTTCCAAAGCCTGTTAGTACCTCTGACAGAATGTCGTCTACTCTGGCCTTTCACTGTTCTGTTAAATTCTTCCCGTTGTATCGTATCTCCCAGTTCAACTTCTATAATACATCCTTCAAGCTAAGCTCCAATTTATAGACTTTCTATACTTCCCTTCCACCCTTCAGCTTCGCCTTCTTTGTTTAGGCCTGGTTTTCCATCTGAGCTTTTGATACTCATACAGTTGCTTCTTCTTTCTCTAAATGCTTCTTTAATTTTCCGGTAGGCGATATCTGTCTTTCCCCTGGTGAAATATGCAACTAAATCCTTGCATTTGTTTTCTGCACACTCCTGCTTAGCCATTATGAACCGCTTAGCCATTTTGCACTTTCTGTCAATAATATTTTATAGACGTTTGCATTCCCTGTCGTCTGCTGCAGTTACTGCTTTTTTTCTCCTTCCTTCAATTAAGGATTTTTACTAGGTCTTGTTTTTACATTTTTGATCCTCTACTGCCTCCATTATTTCATCAGTTAAAACTACCCACTCATCTTCTACTGTATTCCTTTCTCCTCTTATAGCCAAGCGTTGCCTAACTCTCCCTCTAAGACTCTCAACCACCTCTGGTACTTTCAACTTATCTGGCTCCCATCTGCTTCATTTCCTACCTTTTCGCAATTTCTTAAGTTTTAATCTACAGTTCATAACTAATCGTTTTAATAGTCAGAGTCAACATCTGCCCCCGGAAATGTCTTACAGTTTAAAATCCGGTCTTTAATCTCTGTCTTACCATCATATAATCAACCTGAGACCTTCCAGTGTCTCGAGGTCTGTTCCAAGTACATAATCTTCATTCATGATTCTCAATCCAAGTGTCAGCGATGATTAAGTTAGGCAAAATTCTATCAGATTGCTTCTTCTTTTCTTCCTTTCTCCCCAGTCCATAATCACTTACTATTTCCTCCATCGTAATTAAACTTTCGTCTCCCTTAACTAACTGAATAATTTCTTTTTCTCATTACACATTTCTTCCAGTCCCCAATCACAATTATATTTTCTTCTCCATTAACTGTCTGAATAATTTCTCTTATATCATCATACATTTCTTCGATCTCTTCATCATCTGCGGAGCTAGTTGTCATATAAACTTGTCCCGCTATGGTAGGTGTGAGCTTCGTGTCCATTTTATCAAAGATAGTGCGTTCACCATGCTATCCATAGGAGTTTGTTGGCATTCCAATTTTCTTATTTATTATTAAGCCCGCTCCTGTATTGCCCCTATTCGACATTGTATTTATAACCCTGAATTCATCTGACGAGAAATCCAGCTCCTCCTAACTTCAATAACTCCCAGTATACCTACATTAAATTTTCTAACCTATCTGCCCGATTAAGGGATCTAACATTCCACGCTCCGAACCGTCGAACGGCAGTTTGGTTTCCCATGGTGACGACATCCTTCTGAGTAAGTCCCGCCCAGAGATCCGAACGGGGGACAATTTTATCACTGGAATACCTTACCCAAGAGGACGCCATCATCATTAACCGTACAGTAAAGCTGTCTGCCCTCAGGAAAAATTAGGCTGTAGTTTCCCCTTGCTTTTATACTTCAAGTGCAAGCACAACAAGGCAGCCTTAGTGTTTGTTACAAGCCCAGATGAGTCAATCATCCAGAGTGATGGCACTGCTACTACTAAAAGGCTGCTGCCACTCTTCAGGAATCAAACTTTGTGTAACCTCTCAACAGCTACATCGCCATTGTAGTTGCACCTACGGTACAACTATCTGTATCGCTGTGGCACGCAGGTCGGAGAACATAGTATAACATAACTATTCCACCTTGTATGAAAAACGTGTGTAATACTTCCAATTTCAAAGATGGCATTTGGTGACAGAGTTAAATGTTAATTATCCATTCAATAGTATCTCATGGTTACGTAATTCTGACAAAAGTAATTCGCAGAAGAATGGAGAGACTGCTATAAGCCGATGTCGAGAAACCTAGTTAAAGTACTGATCGTATGAATTTTCTTAGAAGATGGTTTGAAGCAAGGAAATCCTATGTCTATAGCACTTACGAATTTAGAGAAAGCGGTGTTGACTTAAGCGGTACTGACTATAAAACATTCTTTGAAATTATGAAGGTAGCACGGATAAAATACTGGTAGCGAAATGCTATTTACAGAAACCAGACTGCGGTTGTAAGACTCGAAGGACAGCAGACAGCGTTGTAGCGTCTTCCCGACATGATTCAATCTGTTCATTATGAAAACAGTAAATGAATCCAAGGTAAAATTTGGCAAGAGAATTAAACTTCAGGCAGAAGAAATAAAAGATTTGAGTTTTGGCGATGACTGTAATTCTGTCAGGATGAACGTCGCTTGAAAGATCTGTTAAACGGGATGGACAGTGCCTTTAAAAGAAAAGAAGAAAAGAGTAATGCAATGAATCAGAATTAATTTAGTTGATGTTGAAGAACTTAGACTAGGAAATTGGTTTTGTCATTTGGGCAACAAAATCATGGACTATGGCTAAAGTAGGGGGATATATAATGCAGACTGGCAATAAAACCTATGTGAAAAAGAGAAATGTATAAATTTACGTGTTAGGTAGTGTTTTCTGAAGCTTTTTGTATGTAGCGTGGTCTTGGACAAAAGTGAAAAGAAGACGATAAACAGCTCACACAAGAAGTGAATAGAAACTTTTGAAATGTATAATTGCAGAAAAATATCGAAGAATTGATGGGTAGATCGGATAACTTATAAGGATGTAGTGAAGCGCATAGGGGAAATAGAAATTTATGACAGAAATTTTCTAAGAGGAACGATCATTTCACAGCAAACATCCCAAGGCGTCAAGGAATCGACAGTTCAGTAATGAGGGGAAGCGTGTGTGTGTGTGTGTGTGTGTATCTTGTGTGTGTGATCGATAGGGATTGGGGGAACGTGGTGAGGATTATATATATCATATCAGATAGTTCTATCCCATAGTTCCCAGCGTTTGAATACAACAAGCACTTTCAAGTGGATATAAGTTGTTGCAGTTGTGGAGATGCGGAGGCATGTACAGAATCGACGATAATAGAGTTGCGTGAGACCGGTCAGCGAACCAGTACAACAACAGCATCCGCATTTGAGCGAATCAATACAATGCTTCATCCCACATACTCTTGTGATATGACCATAAAAGAAACTCAGAGGAATTTAGTGGCTTTCCGACGCTCAGTCATCCTGTGCAAAAGGAACGGTGGAGGGACAAACTCTGTCGTCAATCAATTATGCTGTGATAGATTTTACAACATTTTCACTATCAACACTTGCTGAACTGCTTTCGTGAAGACTGGTGTGTGGAAAGAAATTGCCGGTCAATCCCTCGGCGGAACAGTGATCCCGCTGTGTGTGGCACTTGCGTCTCCAGGACAGGTAGTAAAATGTGTTTGGTGGGCCAAGTGTGAGAGGCAGGGGTGCGTGCCACCTGCAGTGGTTCCTGCCGAAAAAGGGCGCGTGCCGGCCGGCGCGTGCGGGGTTGCGCCCCCTTTGTGTAGCCGGGCAGGGCCAGGCCACGTTTTCGGCAGCGGGCCACCCTCCCGAAACACAGCCACCTGTCTTAACCCCACCTGCACCCCACCAGACGCGCGTGTCCTCGCGTGACGTAGAAGCAATTAATTTTGCTATCCTTGGCTCCTTTTACTACTTTCTCAGTAGATCTGCAGTAATCCAGATTCTGTGTCTTGAATGTCACATCTAATTTCGTTTCCCCCTTCGGGGGAAGAGACAGCAGAAGAACAGATTCTGTAGTAATATAGGCCCTCCTCTGGATTATGAGTTTTGTCATGAACCCACTCCCATAGTAAGTCATGACTTGCCGGGAACGTATATGTGGGCTTGACAGCGTTTATTAAGCATTCAGGAATGTCTTTATTGTGGGTATAGGAATTGTAATCCCACAGACCATTAGACTAGTGCGCATAGCCACAAAACATCAGACAACCTAAATTTCTTTTTGCATCACTTGCAGTACAATTTCGGAAATGAAACGTTCGGAAATAGTTGTCAAGAAATTTCACTGCTCGATGCAAAATCCAAAAACGTAATTTTTGGTAACTGCTGCACACTTCCCAGCTTAAGACCACTTTAATTCAGCTTATGTGAGAGTTTACTCACTTCTCGCTGTTACCAGAGTTCTCTTTGTGGTGCTCATCATTTATATATTCTGTTCTTACTGCACTTTCTGAAAATTACACCTGAGTTCGAACTTTAATGCACTGTAAGAAACCGTTCACTTCTAGTAGCACTGTCTGTTTACGGGTGGAACTCTTTGACAGAAACCCAAGCATTTTCACTACCACGTGCTCTTTTTGATATTCCTAATGCCAGTGGACCCAAAAGAATTTCTCAGCACGATTAAAGTTACCTGAATAAGGACACTCTGTGTTTAACGTGCTTATTATTTCCTTCACTTAACTCCATTGTCGGATTAATCTTTCTGCCCTCTCATTGCCTACATATTATTTACTCACTACCGCTCCTTGGAACTGGACCAGAGTTTCTAATGTAACTCAATGTAAGAAATATTCCATATTTACTGCTAGTGGTTCAAAATGGCTCTGAGCGCTATGGGACTCAACATCTTAGGTCATAAGTCCCCTAGAACTTAGAACTACTTAAACCTAACTAACCTAAGGACATCACACACACCCATGCCCGAGGCAGGATACGAACCTGCAACCGTAGCAGTCCCGCGGTTCCGGGCTGCAGCGCCAGAATCGCTAGACCACCGCGGCCGGCACTGCTAGTGTTCCTATAGCACTTTTCTAGCTTCAAAACGGAATGAAACGGGCTTACAGGTAGCCGGTATTCATTTGAAATTTCTGCATGAATATGATCAATTTAATAATTAGGTAAAACATTTGATATTCCACTAAACCGATGACATGTTAACAACATATATCATTTTGGTACAGATCAACATTCAGTTTCCTAGCGCTACCGGTATGACTCAAATTTTTTCATTCGTCTTTAGCCGTTTCGTTTATCATTGGTGATTTCGATTACGTAAAGTTCCCGTAGACCAATTTTCCGCCGTTCGTTTAAAGCCTGTAACTGGCTTGAAACATCTGTCGAAATGCTACTGAAATAAATATGAATGTTTTAATCTCATTGCAAAAATCATAAAATGGTGCAGTCAAGTGGACGACGGGTGCTTTGTACATTTGTAGCATGCAATACGGGGAAGAAATGTAAGAAGAAGAAAATAATTATGTTGAAATCGGTACAGACTACTGGAATACTGAAAATTATCTTGTACTTTATGAGACTTCTTCATAAACCTCCTCTCTCCAGATCGGGAAACACACACGACTACAAATTATTTATCTTTTTGAATGTATTGAAGCATTTAGGTGTTTGCTGAATTTTTACGCATGATTTTCAGACGTGTAAACTCATGTAACTTTAATTTGATGTGTGTCCTTGTATTACAAACAGTTTCATTCTTGTAGGTGTCACCTCTGTTTAAGGAACTATCGAACCTACGCCAATGATTCCAGAGGCGAACTCATTGTAAGCTATAGAAAGAACAGTCACCACAGAAAGCAAATTAAAAGAGACTTCGCGCAAATTGTGTTAAAGTATACTTCTGTTTCAGAAAACTGGAAATATGTAGTGCAGTAAATTGAATTACTTGCATTAGTTGCGACCCTTTTAAACATTGTCACTCTTCCATCCCTGATACCGTTGACTACGTGCAAAATAACGAAAAAAATGTCTCTATCACATGCAGTGATGTATATTAACGCCTGTGGGAAGTGTTGTACTGGAGAAGCATGTGAATAATAAGCTTCCTGCACCGTAATCACTATAAGGAAATACTAGGGTATTACTTCATTCTTATTTAAGGTGTTGCAAGTGGTGTGCACAAAACTGTCTAATGAAATGGATACTATTTGACAGCCTTTGTAGCTCTGGTTATCCATCAAAGGCCTGCTGAGATGTATATTCTCTATTGCGTATATTTCCTTGTCTTATACACTCCTCCAGTATAGCGACATTCATTGGTTATGTAAAATGCTGTTCATTAGACTGAGCAACAATATAAAGACCAGACAAAGCCAGTCCTAAAAGAAATGTAAGTGGCTACGCTCTTCGGCCTGTACAAGTCTATGAATACATTGTCAGACACCTTTTAAAGTTTGTACCCCCACGAATATTGCTCACAAATCGTAATTAATGACTTCGCTTTCCCAAGACCATCGCAGAAATACAGTTCAGGAGTTCACGACTCGTAAGCCCTTTTCTCCTGCCGTAAAAGCTTTTAATATGTCAGTTAAAGTTACGTGTAGTAAAAATCTGAATACTTAAGAAATATTACGATGTAACGAGATACTGTTTCTATAGGATGGAGTATAATATTTGGTTCATGTTAAATTTTACCTTAGGGTAAATAACAAACATTACCGGTCTTTTTTTTCTTTCGTTGTATGTTGGCTTTTTATGACGTAATATTTGCAGATTTATCTCCCAGTCTCTCAGTATTCTGCTTTACCCCTGGATTAGCTCCATCAAAGTTATGTTAATTAGAGGTCCATAAAATTTAGAACAAATCATAAGCAATGAAGCAGTTTCCAGTGTTTGCATCCCATTATATCTGCTAATAGATGTAGTCTCGAGTTCAAAGATATGCTCCAAAAATACACGAAACCCAACTGTAAGAAACGTTTCGGGAAACATGCCAGGAATGGCATTACAATCTTAATGCATACTAGAACTAATCTGCATTATAACGATTTGAGCCCTGAAACAAAAATCTGCTAGCGGTGCACACTCGTTACTAGAATGAACAACTCTGTGTTTTATGCAACATTGCATTAATCATTTGGCCACTGTACGTCACGGAAACACGATCACATCGAAACAACACTAGTGTATTCCCAATTGCACTATTTAAATAAGGGTCGCCTAGTAATGGCTGAAGTCTGAGATGTTGACAGTTCACCGAAGTAAACACTCCAAAAACGAATTCACGGAATTCAGATAATGATGGCTCCATTGTAAAAGTATCGATACATCTGATTGTCTATACATGGAGTATATACGGGCCTGAAGATGATGCTTAACCATTGTAAAAGTATCGATACATCTGATTGTCTATACATGGAGTATATACGGGCCTGAAGATGATGCTTAAGAGATGCCTAAACTGGTCGTCTAAATAATATGACTTCTGAGAACATATGGTTGTTTGTCAATTATTATTCGATAAAAATATGAGCGGCCGCAGTTCTGTGTCCACAATGGATCAACAGAGATTGAAATACTCTTGAGATGTAACTGAATTTCTCACGTCTCATTGGAACGGAAGGGCAAGCTTCTGATTGACATCCATGTTGAATAGATACCTGCTAAATGTTCAGCAACCACCGGTGGTTGAGGCAACATTGCAGCTGCGCGCCACGGTATTACTCTCGGAAACTACAACTTCAGAAAACGTCAAGCCGGGTCTGGGTACCACTCCAGAGTAATACCCAGATTGAGGCAAGCTGTGTCCATCACATTCGAGAGTAAACACAGGACGTCGCGGAATCCGTTTCCTTGTGTGAGAAACTTTCAGTCACCTCCCAAAAAATTGTAGTGCTCCCTTTATATATGAAAAGAAATTATCCCTAGACCTGCACTGTTAATGGCAGTGAAATGTTTGTAAGTCATCGTAGTTAGAGTAGAATAGGAAATTAGGATGTAACATTTCTACAATATTCTGTGGGAACAGCTAAAATTAAAAAGGATGACATTCGAGTTGAAGGAAAAATTAATAACATGCTGGAGGAAATGCAGAGTAACCAAAATCCAATGCTTTCACTTCTGGGAACGATGAACAAGAGCCGGCCACCGTCGCACGCATAACCTTATCAGTCAAAAGTAAGTTGATAGCTGGACGACCACAGTCAAGACAGAACTAACTGCTCTACTTATCTGCGACGAGCGGTTTTACGCAGTGTTCTTTTCAGTATAGTAAAACACTGTAAAAATATTCTTCAATGGGACCTTCATCTTAACAAGTAGGTTTGCCTTACTTCAACTTTCCTACTGTTTTCAGTCCTAATGTTCCATAGTTTACTACTCAGGTAATGTGTTCGCTATGCACAGTTTCGTTTCCCTGTTTCCTTGATCTGGTTTTCATAGCAGTCCTACAGAAATTTCGCCAATGTATGCAATATACTTAAAGCCTTGGGAGTATTTATAACGTGTTCTGTTTTCTTCTGATAAGCGCAAGTGTACACGATTTTCATTTCTAATCAGTTACGTGCCTGCGTCATCTGCTATAACTTGTGAATTATTTAAGTAGGCCGCAGGAAAACAATAGTGGTGATTTGATGTTGTGATTCGGACTGCAGTGAACTCAAGGCTTATTTTTTGCTTCATTCCAAAAATACAAATGTTACTAACGACACATTAGCTACGATTCTGGATAAAATCGAGAAACGAGCTACAGTGAACTGTTGTTCAAATTAACTGTAATATTCACCCAGATGTATATGTAAACAGCAGGGAACGCTACAGACATTTGATCAGCCTTTATTTTAAGTATTTATCTCTCAGTGTTACAGTATTGAACTTGTTGCCATCGCAGCCTCGATTAGGTACTTCGATTTCTCAGCAAACAGCAGTGAATTATTCTTTAGTTTTCCATGTACACACGTCTCTGAAAAGTATCTTTGAACACACAGTGCAATATTAAAATGCAGCTAAGGAATTACTGAGTATCGGTATTGTACTAAAAACCTTATTTTCAGCTTAAACTTCTAGAATCTCCACAATCACAGTAAGCTGTAAAAATTACTACGATTATAATAAAAAGTAATATCACGACTGTTTGTCTTAAATGAGAAAAATGGGTATATTTGAGCTCAATTTTTTATATTGTGTTAAATGTAGTGATTTGTCTCCCTATTTCACGAATATCTTATGCCGACTCTAAGAATTCGGTCTGTGTAGCCTAAATTCCATAAAATCTGCGTTTCGGCAGTTTTCTTGCTATCGTTTATTGGGAATTTTCCTAAGTTTTAAGCTACATGTACATAATCCACCTCTCTTTATTTACTGAAAAATTTGCATTTATCTATGCTTCTTATGAAGAATTCATTATTGAGGTTTTAGCAGTTTACGCTCTTAAATATATTCTTTCGGGAAAGACTTAGTATTCATTTACCTTCCCTAGATAATTAACTTAACTTACACTGATTGCTTTTGTACATGCTACCATATACTGATCTCTTTAGGCGTGTTATGAGTCTAACACTTAGATTTTAACATCCAAGTGTTAATCAGCATGAACGAAGGAAGTGGGTTTTATGCAACTAAGTTGTTACTTTATTGACAACTTCTTCTGTTGTCATCAAACATATAGAGGAAAAAACGCTTAAAGTTTACGAATCTATTGTCTCCGAATAGACATGATGGTAGTAGCACCTTTTAATTACGTAAAAGTATATTACAGTTAAATCGATAAGCCACGTCTAACACAGGTCAGTTTCCATACATGACACAAAAAGGCCAATTGTGAAATGGGAATATACTTTTACACGTGAGGCTGTTTGTAAGTTTTACACTGTTTGTGTCACATAGTTTTCAATTAGACGATGATAAAATGTTTTATATTCAAAACACTTTGCCATTATTTGTGCCTCCGACAGGTTCTTGTTTTTAAAACACACCTGAAAAAAATCCAGAATGAAGAAGAAAGTGAACCATGACATTTGGAATGAGTTAAGCAACCATCTCGTACAAAGTTATCGTTCAATGGTTTCCTTTCGGACGGCTTGTTATGTCTCTGTAAGCCTCTTGTCTTCATTCACATTTTTATTCCCTGTTGACTGATTCTGTTGATATTTAACCGATCCTTTTTTGGTATTATTGTAGCTACAAAAAATCGTTTCCACTTATCTCACAACCACCACCCTCGTAATATGTTACTGAATCACTAGCACTAAGGAATTTCCCACATGCTATGTTAGCCAAATATCTATTTCAAATTGCTCAACAATAATCTTATGTTACAGTCTTCATAGGAAGAAACGTTTGGGTCAATTAACCACTGTCTACTGTTCGTGCTGAAACTACCGTGAGATGCAAGAGGATTTATTTACAAAATTAATTTGTGCTCGAAAAATATTACATATCATCGGTTCTTCTAAATCCATGGTACAAAGAATATTAGTTTATCAACTTTAATCGAACTAATCAACTCAAGAACAATAAAGGCCACGGAGGTACTTAAAATCACAATGGAAGCTATCTGGTATAATGACAAACCAGTTCTCAGGAAGTAGTTTACAATTGGATCCATAATGAACAAAAATTAGCGGCATAAAAGTGAAAGTTGAAGTCCCATCAAAAATCTTCTCTATGAATAGTGGCCTTAGCACTACAGAATGTATTCGGTGATAGAAACTTGTCGGTCTTCAATTATTTTATTTGCGTTTTGATTAATTCAATATAGCAAACTCTAGGTTATCCGGCTAAACACGAAGCCGAGACTACGTGGATAGTCAGAAAACACTGACAGACCAAAAGTAGTATTCATTTCAGTCCGAGAGACTGTAGTTCATATGGATGGGCCTTGCGAAACAGTACACTTCCATTGATGTTCGAAATGTGTTTCCGGAGAAAGCTGTTCTACGTTTCTCGCTCTGAAAAGCAGTTTCTACGATCCCACAGTGATGCTGAAATCGAGTCAACCATCCTGATGAGGCCTTAAATTTTACATTAGTATTCAGAGTTTCATGGGACTCACCTGATTTCTCTATTAGCGTCTACCTTCAAACGGAACCTCCTTCTGTTGTCTTCCCCTGGAAAGAAATGTCCAGTGTTTCGTTTGGTTTCACAAAAGTTGAAGTTCTCAGGCACTGAGGCACTGACGATGTGCCCTGGCTGTCATTGCTAACGTTAACAGGTTTTCTTTATTTTTCTTTAAAGATCTCAGTGTCTGTATGCTAATCTCATATTTTGAAGAAGGTATTACTGCAGATGTGCCCTTTTTTAACTTCTACATCTACATGGATATTCGGCAAATTACAGTTAAGTGCCTGGCAGAGAGTAACTTACCTGTAACTTTCCTTTCTAAAGTCAGAATAACGCGGTTGCGTTTACTTGTCACCTTCCCTGTACATGTAACCCATCAGAAACGACAAGAAATATTATATAGGTAAATGCTGAATCTCAGTTACACTTTTCAGAACTGCTTTGTGATTGAGATCTGTCAGTGGTCAGAAAAGCACGATCAACAAAGAATCCCTCTTGGCTATGTTTAACAGCATGGTTTCATTTTGTATTAATAGAAAGCGAGATATCTGAGGCGAACCTCCCCGAAAAAAAATCATAATTGTTTTCCTTTATCAAATTCCACGCTAAACACTGTTGTTCTCCTTATCAAACCGAGCCATTTACTATGTTCTTCGTTTTCCTTTACTATATACTGTAGTTTAGTTGGAAATAATTGGCCTTCAGCTTCGAAGCAAAGGGCTAGGGAAACATGTAGATAGGAAATCGGTCACAGACGCGTTACATGGGTAGGGTCCCGTATTGATGAAACGGAGAAACTCTCAGAATAGTTCAGAGATGTCCGACGGTGAAACTGAGGTCCGCATCGTCTACCAGCGGCAAAACACGAATCACATGCGCAACAGAGAGCTATAAAAGAAAATATTTGTTCTAATTATAACCCAATACTCAGGAACCATTCTTTATTTTTTCAAAAATACCGAAGTTTGTACGGATAATTCGCAGACCAGATAAACTGCCCCCTGATGATCGACAGCGTTTGTTTTTCTTTTTTTGTGTAAAAGTTCGAGAGATTTGAACCTGACAGTCACGCCCTTGTCCAGTACAGCTATACGCAGAAATATTAAATATTAACAGTAACAAAACGAAGAGGAATGAAAGTTTCCATAACAACCAGGTCTAAAATCACGGTGGCATTGATTCAGGGGTGTCAGACGGCTGCAAGCTGCAGAGGCGTCCGCACGCTGGGTCGCGTAGGCAGCCGACCAGCCGCCTGCAGTGGCTTCGCAGACCGGTTCTTGCTACGCTGGTTGCCGTCTAGCCCCTGAAAACTTGCTCCGGCACACGCCACCCCACGAAACCGTGCTCTTCCTTTCTGAACAAGATAAACGTTGGGGATCGTCATCTGGGTGAAGAAGCTCCACGCATTAAGTTTCTGCTGTGCTGCCTCTGCTATTTCGACTGTAATAAAAATAAAATAAAAGGAAGACCGAGAAACTGAAATTAGATCTAAAAAGTATTGTTTGGCCTTAAGACCTCAAGATCTTCCTATAGGAAAATAAAGACATATGTTGAATGAAATTCTCAGCATTTTTGGGTGTGACATCTCTCACGTATGATCAGAAATGGAAAGCAGTGCCAAAGAATATAAGAGAATTCGTCATCAAGGAACAAAAGGTAACGATAACTTTGTTACAAAACCACAACACTGTTACTGAGGAGCGATAGGGGAGAAATTTTCAGTTTTGTGTGGTATGATCAACAGCAAGTAGGCGCTGCGTGATTAACGGTACTTCCTTCCACGAGCCGTACTGTGGCTTGCGGAGTATCTATGTACATGTAGACACCATTGCAATATTATCAACTTGAAAAGCCGCGTTCTATCTAAAGTAATCTTTGAAATGAACTTCATGGTACCCACTACACGTGATATCCGATTTCGTCTATATATGCACAAACAGGGCACATCGATATGCTTACGCATTTCTTAGTTATTTTGACGTACGGATATTACAATTCTTTGACCACAAATGGTTAACAAGATTTATTTTGTTGGTAGTTTGGTGGAGTGTAGCTTAGAATAACGGCTACTGTGGTTCTCGGAGCTGAGTAATTTCTATGTCGGGTCAGAGAGAAACTGGTACCAGAGAAACCAGAGAAAACACCTCGATTTATTCAGTATAGCTTGATTTTAAATTTGTAGTCGTAGAGAATCTAACAAGAAAGGGTTCCTAGTTATTCCATCACGCAGGTTACTGGAAGTTTTTCAGATGCGCGGAGATTGGTAATTGAATCTATTTACCATCTACGAGTTCGATATTTCAGCTTTAAATTACATTAAATAAGTTGCAGTGATTTGTTCGCAGAAAAGGCAAGCTATAATGTCGTAATTAATAACCTTTTAAGTGTCAAGGCGCTATTGATGAGTATTAGAAAGGCATTCCCGTTATCTCTAATACATCTCATGTTATCATAGCATGCCATAATAAATTACTCAGCACATTTACACTTACAGAGCCTATTTAAAGCCGTATAGACTGAGCAAGTTCACTTGGCTCACTTCGTATCGAGTGCAGCAAGGTTACAGATTGAGTTTTTCTGGGATCTTTGTCGTTTTAAGGTGAATGCTAACATGATTCCAATGAAAACAACGCAGTCAGTTCCCTTCATTAACCTTGTCTAACACTTCGTTGACGTGATATTAACTCCTAATCGTTCTCTCTTGTACTTAACAGATCAAACCATAACTGTGTTGCAGAGAATCCTTAAGCGTTCAGCAATACCATTTTATGTTTCTGATTCCAGTGTAAAATATACTAAAAGATGATCAGTTTGTGTCATCTCAGAACTTTTCCATATTGAAATTACTTCAGAATTTCGTAAAATGAACCGTTTTAGTATATTTCAATCACAACTACACTGACGGTATTATCTGCATGTGACAGATACCAGTTGTCTCAAAAAAGGAATTTTGATGTCCCCCTCCGCTCAAATGTTACATGGTGTGGAAATCCTTCAGAAGTACAACTAGTTTAAAATCAAATCTAGTTCTTCTGAAACCGAGCACATCCTTGGTACAGAACCTATACAAATCCTTGGACGAAATGGAACAACGTATAAAAATCATAATATAGACTACAAACAGGTAACAGACTGAATAACGTGAGTTAGGCTAGAAACCTATCTTGCTCTCATCTCAACAACTGCACACAATTCTTCTCCTGCATTCTGATTCCTATATTCCAATATTTGTTCCCTATGCTTCATTCCTGTTACATTCAGTATATTATAAAATGTATTCCAGTCAACACTATTTGAAAACTTTCTCTAAATCTATGGATCCTTGGAACGTATGCCTTCCTTTCTTCATTCTATCTTCTAAGATAAGTCATAGGTCTGAAGTGCCTGCCGTTTTCCTAAATTTCTCTGAGACAAAACTTCATCAAAGTCAAGGAAAGAATTTTCCCGACCCACTCATCTTATAGACGATAAGGAACAGTTTTCTTATTGTGCATTCTCTCAGTGATCCTGAAAATCTTGGTGTCGACAACTGAAGGTGCCTTGTTTAGATTGGGCTTTTCAACTCTCTGTGAAATACATCTCCCAATGTCACAGCTCCTGAATGTGGTTTACCCCATGTAGTAACTGTATCGTTTTAACCGAGGAATCATCGTGAGTGCGCCTTACTATAAAAATGTACAGAGAACTAATATTGTGAGTGTGACAGGGGTCTCGGAGATCAGTCCTTTTCGCAATGTTTTATCCTCATTCAAACTTCAACGGGACAATTTTTGAATTTATGGTCTGAGCTACAAGGGAAGGATTGTGTACTTTTCACCATCGTCTCCAGCAGAGTTGAGAAATGTTGATATGTACCTTGAGCTTACGATAAAGATCGTCGTGTATTCGACGAAATCATGAATGCTTTTGAGGTAGGAATATAGTTTCCTCCAATGCAATGTAAGATCAGCAGTAACATATGCCACGCTTCTCAATAGCTACATCAATGTGCAACATTTCACTTTGGTTATACTAGAAGAACACCACTCGACGTATTAAAGAAAACAGCGATACTAAAAGTATAAATTAAGTGTATTACACGTAAAAATTAAGTTCTAAAATAGCGCTTAGTTATTTCCGATCTTTCCATTTGCAGAAATGTAAAGTTTGTTGACGAGTTCGTTCATCACAACATACATGTTAGTAGATTGTAATGGGTTCAAGTGTTATACATCAGATAGTATTTAAAGATCGACATTGAAAATGGTATTACAGTGCTTAAGCCTACTGTATTTGTATAGTCTATTCTGCTAATGGATCTTTTTTAAATTAATGTCATCAACATCAGGCAATATTTTGCAGGTTATTTTATGCTGTTAGATATTTGTCCATATTCCTCCAAAGTACTTTCATTTTGACATAATGTGTTTGTGTTGGATGTGGAAAAACATAATCCGTGTATTTTGTCTATTACTGTGCATGTTTCATGCTTGTCTCTTTAGAGTGGAATTAATTAAAAAATTTCTACATAAATCTATTATTCAACCTTCATATGCAGTAAAGAAATATTTCTCAATTGTTAAATACACATGTATCTTATAGTTTACTACATCAAATATAAGCAATCGGCAGCTTTCTTTCTATTAATCTAATTCCGTGCAAAATGATCCATGTTTTTTAAATTGTTATAAATATGATTATGTTATTCATTTAGAACATAAAGTAATCACCTACCTCTACAACCACGACTGCTGTTCAAAATATAAAACCTACCTCAGGTAAACAACACAGAATTAAATCTTACCACAATTTTCCACCAAAGTCGCAGTAAATGTTGATTTCCCAAAAATTATAAGCAAATTTTGCTGAAAGTGCATTTTATTTTCCAAATTTCTGGTTACTGTTTGGTCAAATTTTTTTCACTAATACATCGTATATGAATTTTTTTAAACTTTCTTCTTTTAACTTTTCTGTTTGTTGATTTATGTTACTGCTGCATGTATTATTCAATTCTTCAGTTCTTCATTCTTCCTATCTTCAAGTTATTATTCTTCCTTTCATAATGTAAGCTGTTTTGCATATGCAGCAGCGACATTAGCATTTTCCCTATCCATAGTAAGTCAACTGTGAATTTTGATTTCTTATGGATATCCCTTGCATTGAAACTTCCTGGCAGACCAAAACTGTGTGCCCGACCGAGACTCGAACTCGGGACCTTTGCCCTTCGCGGGCATATCAGCGCACACTCCGCTGCAGAGTGAAAATCTCATTCTGGATCCCTTGCATTCTTTGATATCACTAATGTAATAGTATATTTGTAGCTATGCATTATGAATATGTATCCTTCGCTTACATGATTTTCTTCTGAAGTGAAGTAATTCCTGCGTTAAATTAATAAAGCAGAGCTAGATTGTGATATTCCTGTTCCTCCCTGCTTTTTAAGAATATTCTTTTTAAGAGAGATGTCCTGAAATAAACCAGTAGTGCAAATATATGTGGCAGAATTAAATTTTTCTCCGATTTTCCTCAAACTACCGCTAAATACTTAACAAAGCTCAATACTTCCTCTCAAAAATGTCCTTATAATTTTGTATTTAGTGTTTCATACACGTATAAATAAGGAAGAAGATACTTTTTTCGAGGTGCAGTTACGTCCCACGATGACTCTGCTTGCATGCAGAGAATGATAGAAATGTACAGTATGCGAGAAATCGGTGTATCGAAGATTGTGTGCGATGAGATACACGGGAAAGAATGAATATGTCTGTGCCTTTATAGCTGAAATGAAATTCGAACTCATTGAAGTGTACCACAAATGGATTTAAAAATGGGCTATATTTCCAAATCTGAAAAGACTGAATACAGAAAGTAAGAAAAATTGACGTGTGGTCGGGTCGGTCGAAGTGCACTCAAGTTAGGAGCGTATATCTAAGAACAAAAAGCTAATACCATCACCTAAAGATAAATTTATTTATGAAAAATTGACATCGGGACGTATGATTTTGGCGAAAGCATTCTGAGGTATCTACAGACACTGGCAAACACAGTTCTCTAAACTTTTTACTCATTATTTCTCGTTTCTTGCAATACAAGGTCGTACTTTATAATGTAGTTATTGCTGTTTAAGCATTTAAGAGACATCTGTCCTATGTACAACAGTAGGCACTTTAAAAAAGCTGAACTGTTATCATATTTGCCTTCTGCACAATTTCAGAAATAAAAGAGCTGCGTCTTTGCACTTAACCGTGTAGTTGTGGAAAAACATGGTATGTGCGAAAGTTTCATTATTTTACTTAATACGTCGCTACTAATAACGGTATCCTTGGTGTCTTAACATTAAGCGATTGTTGTCGAATCATAAAGACTGTAGTCGTCAAGTGGATTGCAGTACAAATTGTTTGAAATAAGGCATCCACAAAGCGATTTGGAAGTGAGAAAACTAAATTATCATGTTCCTTCTACATTACATGTTCCCACCCTATATTGTGCAGTACTAAATTTGTAGTTCTATTGAATGAACAGTCATTGACTTAAATCTTAACAAAATACATATGTAACATCTGACTTTCGTGTTGTGGTATATAGTTCGAACTTTGGTCTAATGCTGCTCTCTATGCTAAGCCATTCTGTGTGAGGCTCTTCATATCAGCAGAGCTGCTGCAACTTAAATCCACGTGGACCTGAATACTGTTGTCAAGAAGAGAACTTCCTTTTAGATAATTACCTCCCACTCTTCCCTGTTACTACACTGACTATTTCTTAATGCCTCAGAAATGATAACAGATTCCTTTCTTTAGTCAAGTAATAACGTCAATCTTTTTATCCGTAGATCAATTCAGTATCTCTTCATTACTTAATATATCTAACGTTCAGCATTCTTCTGTAGCACCACATTCAAAAAGACTCAATGCTATTTGTGTCTTTACCGCTTACCGTCAATGTTTCACTGCCATGCAAGACTACACTGGAAACTAGTAGCTTCAGAACATATTCCCTACCACTTTAATTTATATGACGTGATAAATCTCTTTCAGGAAATATTTTATTTCCATTGCAGATCTGAACTTTATATCCTTTCTACTTGTGCCATTGTCAGTTACTTTGTTTCCCAAATAGCAAAACCCATACCCAATTTTCAGTGTCTCAATTCATGAACTATTTTCCTCAAGATAACTGTATTTAATTCACCTATATTCTATTGCTTATGTGTTACCTTCGTTCATCTTATAAAAAATTTTCAAAATTCTCTAAGTTCTGTTCAACTGATCTTGCAGGTCCTCTGTGGTCTCTGATGGAATTAAAATGAACATGGGTAAAACATAGATTTTATTTATTCTGCCTGAACTTTAATTTCCTTTCCATATTTCTCCTTGCTCTCTGTTACTACTTCCTCAATATGCAGACTGAATAACTTGGAGTTAGGCTAATATCTTGCTCTCATGTCAACAACTGCCCCCTTCTTCTCCCTTGACTCGTATAACTTAAACCTGATTTCTGTATTTAAATATTCTAACTTCTGAGTCAGAACTTCTTCTGTGTTCCTAAATTTCTCTGAGACCAAAACTTCATCGAGTTAAGGGAGGATATATCTCCCAGCCCCTGCATCTTATATACCAGGAGGAACAGTTTTCGCATAGTGTGTTCTCATAGTGATCGTAAGAATCCTGGTGTCGAGAACTCAAGGTGCCTTCTTTCGATTAGGTCTTTCAGCGGTCTGTGAAACTCATCTCCCGTCTTACATTAGTCTAGTTCCTGTCCCCCTCCTGTAATGCTGTGATCAACATATCATAACAAAATAAGTTCCTAAATTGATGAAAACGAATGCCGAAACACAATGACAAGAAGTTGCTGAAAAGGGCTCCGCTCTACTGTAGCCAGACATCTGTTTCAGAGATGGAGTGAAAAACAAATTTAGTATCATTTCTCCCGAATAGTCCTTCTAGATTTTTCTGACATCTTTCAGTTTCCCCTTTTTGCTTACTACTGACTTGCCGCTTGCTCTATATCTTCATAGTGTTGCTTCTCTTTTCCCCAGTGTTTTCTTGAAATTTTCTTTGGTCAATATCTATCTTTCTACAACCATGACTGCTTCTACAAATTACTGTACCTCCTCTAGCCATCCTGCCTTGCCTGTTTCCACTTCTGTACTACTTTTTTCCCTTTTATGTCCTTCATTCACTGCGTTTTCAATTTTATTCTTTCGTCAAATAAATTAAATATCTCGTGCGTTTACCATGGATTTCTACTCATTCTTGTCTTTTTATCTAGTTTCCTTCACTGTTTCATCTCTTAAAGCTACCCTTTCGTCTCCTAATGTAGTCCTGTCTCCTCTTCAGCACATCGTTTCCTATCAGTCTATTTGAACCACACAGTCTTTGGTTCTTTCAACGTATCCAGAACCAGTCTCTTTAATTTAACACCTTTCTGTCATTTCTTCAGTTTTATTCTGCAGTTCATAATCAATAAATTACGATCAGCGTTTACATCCAGCCCAAGGAAGTGTTTTACGGCTTGAGACTTCTGTCTACGTTTTACATTCTGTCTTGCCATTGTATAATCTAGCTGAAATCTTCCAATGTCTCCTCATTGGATACTTTACACAAGCTGCCTTCACGATTCTTATATCAGATGTGTGCAATAATTAAATTACGCCTATTCTTAAAATCTACCAAATGGCCTGTTTTTAATCCTGTCTCTCAGTCCATTCTCTCCTATAATTTTTTTCCTTCTCTACCTTTTCCTGTACCAAATGACAGTTCTCCATAACAGTCACATTTTCGATTCCATTAACATACTGAATAAATTCCTTTATTTCATCACACATTGTTTTAGTACCTTCATCATCTGCGGAGCTAATAGGGGTATGCATACTATGGGGGGGGGGGCGGGGGGATATTGTCCTGTTTCTTTCCTGGTTCTGATATTGCGTTCAGTATACTGATAATTACAGCTTTTCAGTATTTATGTCTTTTTTCATTATTATATCTAATTCTGAAGGTACACACGTTTTTGTTGTTGATAATTATTTACACTTCTGAACCGAAATAATGTGCTTCCTGTCACAACACTTTGCTGATTCTCACAATGCTTAACTTTAATCTGTTCCTTTTTGGCTTCAGTGTATCCCCTCCTACCTAGCCTACCGTACTACACGAAAATGTTTGTATGAGTTCTAGTTGTGCAAATTTTGAGAAAGTGTTGTATTACTCTGCATGAATATTAAATGAGGCAGAACGCACATATTAGCGTCATTGTAATAATACATCAAGACAACTTGAATTCAGCTTCCATTCCTATCACGTCTGAATTTTTATACTATTGAAATATTTGCTAATAGGGAATATCTTTTTCGGAGCTTTCTCATTTTAGAGATAAGATAAATAAAAGTCCCTTTAAAAGGAAGATGTTCATGTCCATACAGAATACTAAAAAGCTTACAACTAAGAAAAACACATTACGCATTCTCCTAAAAAAATACATATACCGCTGGAAATAATTATAAAACGCACGAATGTGTGATCAAAAGGATAGGAAGACTGGGTGCGCTGACTATTGGATGTATGTATCAACGCAGGAAAATTTATGTATAGTTGCTGCTAGTGTAGTTTGCTAAAAAAGGCAGTATTTTCAGTCGAATCGGATAATTCTTGTGACTGGGGAAAGGGGAGCCTAGATGCGTGCTGTGAAAGATGCCTTCCCCTTGCAGGAAGGTCCTTCAAATTAGGGGAACCTTCTGGACGTGCGACAATCCAGAGCCAAATGAAAACTGTTTAATAAACCGAACGCAATGGAATGCCTGTCAGGCATTTAACCCCACTGAAAAATATCAGCAGATTCCGCTGAGACTGACAGCCTCTCTATACGTTTAGATTACAGAGGTAACTGCTAAATAGAAAATTTTTGTTTTCGGTTCAAAAGTATTTCTACCCCCCCCCCCCCCCCCCCCCCGCCCCACTCCCCCCCCCCCACACACACAACATTACTGTGAGATACTGTGCATCGTAAAAATTCCATTACAAAATAACTACTTAGGTTGGTTGTTGACTAGAGGATAATACGTATAATGATTAAGCAAATAGACGGCGGATAGCCAGTTTAGTTTCCGAAAGATTCTGAACCAGAGTATAAATTGCAATTTTACTTTCACTGGTCGGAATGGTGCTTAAATAAAACCTCCTCAGCGGTTTTAGAAACACAGAAAACCGTATAACTGTGAACTGGAAAATAGGTTCTTAAAGTAAGAAGCAACGAATGCGTTGTAAATGTTGCAAGATCCAAGAAATGATACTGAAAGTGGAAGCTCAAGAAAAAAATAGTTAATAATAATGACTAATTTGTATATTAATCAGACTAAGAACGAAATGAAGAAGAGTTTAGAGGCGGAATAAAACATCTGTACACTACTGAAGATTTTATCAAAGTAATTTTCCCTTCTGAGCAAATCATCAGAGATATGCAGCCAGACTGATTTAAATGCAGAAGCTGCTTGGTTCAGAATTCAGTTTAAGATGATCAAAGCAAAGAATAAGTACTGAATGACAGTACTTAGTGACAGGATTGATGTGCTGGAGGTTGAAGTGTAGACACACGTAGTAACAGTGAAAGAATCGTGTCATCTAGGTTGTGAAAGTTTAGAGATATATCAAGTAAGAAGATAGTCAAGCAAAAAACAGATCTACAGGGGTCGACCATGGATTACAGTTAAGCTGTGTGCTGCAGTACATTTGCAGAACAGCATTGTATGAAGATAAAAAATCGGTTGCTTTAATAAAGGAAAACAAGAACATGGGTGCATCTGATATGTTGCAAGCAAAAGTTGTAAGATTAATGGGACAGTTAATAATGAATTCTTAAGATATAGAGACATTAATTACGGTACACTAAATTGTATGTTGGAACTGTAACTGTAGCCACAATTCCAAAAAGGCAAGAATTGTCATGTGACACAGTGCACGTTCTTGGAGAAGTGCTATCATATACATATTTTTCTATGCACTCAGAGATTGCTGTTAATCATATTCTAGATTAGCGTTTCAAATCTGCTTACGAAAATTTGGTGACCTCCGTATGGAGGAATTATATTTCAAACAAATGCATATTTCGTAATACGCCAAACTAGTTGCTAAATAAAAAATTTACCCCTTCTAGAACAAACTGATTTATTATTTTGAAAGAATCAACCTATGGCTGCACAAGAGAAACTGAGACTTGCCACTGAGGTCACTTTCTGAACTGTCTATATTTTTGTAAAAGAAAATACTTTTATGGTTTACTATTTCACACTGAAGCTGTTTTGAAAGGAGAGATGCATTTGTTCTACGTTTTTGGCAGATAAATTTATGCATATGAATTAAGTGTACTATTTTGCGAACTGTCTTCAACACCAAGAAGACATACTACACCTTCTAAACACTTTCTTCCTTTCCGCTAACGACTGACTCTCTGCAAACGAATTTTATTATTGAAAACACATTGTACATGCGTTCTCTGAATTTAACGTTTTACATGTTTAGCGAAATGAATCAGGGGAGGATCGAGGGTTCTATTTTGTGTGTGTGTGAGGGGGGGTGGAGCGGAGGAGGGGTTGTGAGAAGGGTGGAGAGCCTGCATTGCAAGTGTCTCCCACCAAGCCCATCTCTTCCACGACGCGCAGATGCTTAAGAATTTAAAAATATTAACAGTGATCATTATTGTTACTATTGCTCTAAAATTTTCACGTTATTTGATCACATCAGTGATTAATACATCACTTCATCATAATTCAAAAGCATATAGCTTTTCAGATAAACCAGTCATTTGAAAAGAATTTGAGCAGTGCTTATGCCACGCAACTGTTTTAAAGAGCATAGTAGCGACAACTTTCACAGCTCTGGGAACCTCATAAATTTTACGGTATAGAATCCTAGTGGGCACCGACGAGTACCATTATCTGTATGTACAATTTTATTGTTTTTTCTGTTTTTAGTGGAGCATATTGTCCATTTACCATTTTTTCTCTCATATTCATTTGATTTGCCGGTTCCACCTGTAGCAGCACGCATGTTCCGCCTGTGAATGTGCGCCTATTCCCTGCTGCAATGGCTGCAATGGCAGGCAGTCAGGCCTACCCGTCGCAATTGAAAAGTATCTTAAACACGAAGTTTCTAATTTTTTAGCATTTCTTGCTATGTTCAGGACTATTAGGTATCACGATTCTGTACTATCCGAAAGTCAACTGAAAAAAAATTGCAATTTATGTATGTAGAAATATAGACGCAATTTCTGAAATGTTGATGGGACGAGGGGTTGTTATAATCCACGTGACCTCCTTCCGTCTTTCCCTTGAATTCGCACATGGAATGAGTGATGTGCTGCCCAACTCTCCTTATTTCTTATTAATGCTATGCAGTTGTTATTATTTATCCACTTATAATGCTATGACCCTAACAGCAGCGGGGGAGCGACGTTGGAAATTGTTGTCCAGCCATTCAAATTTAGGTTTTCCGTGGTTTCCCTAAATCGTACAAAGCAAATGCAGAGATTGTTACTTTGAAAGGACATGGCCTATTTCCTTGCTCATCCTTGACTCAGCTGGCCGGAGTGGCCGTGCGGTTCTAGGTCTGGAGCCGAGCGACCGCTACGGTCACAGGTTCGAATCCTGCCTCGTGCATGGATGTGTGTGATGTCCTTAGGTTGGTTAGGTTTAATTAGTTCTAAGTTCTAGGCGACTGATGACCTCAGACGTTAAGTCGCATAGCGCTCAGAGCCGCAGCCTTGACTCATTCCGAGATTGTCCCCCGTCTCTAATGAGAATCGACCTTAAACACTAATCCTCCTTCAATTTCCTGCGACTGCAATAATTCATATAATCTAGATATTTAAATACGCAGTTGTTGTTTACCATAATGTGAATAAGATGGTCACAATATTTACAAAAAAAAATTTAAATTCTCTACAAAATATTTTCATAAAAATGAAATCAAGAATTGTATACACCCGTTTTTCCTTATCGTTTTACTAGAAACAATGTGTTAGTTGTCTGGTGAATTTCATAAATCATATATGTTCCTCTGTAAATCTCCGCTGCGACATACGCTGCAAATCACCGCAGGAGATATGTGGAACGTCTGCAAAAAATACAGTCCCTTGCGTTTGTTGTCTATGGTTCCAAATTAATTTCGGACGGTTCTAGCGGCCCGTCGTCCACTTTCGCGACAATATTGTTTCAGTACAAAACAAACCTTCATTATCAAAATACTGCGAGGAACATCCCACGCTGCTGTTTTCAAATGATTTTAAATGATTTACAAAATAGTTATCAGGATAAAACAGTAGAATGGTGGTGGGAGGCAGGGGGAAAGAGAGCTGCTGTGCAAACCGTAGTGAAATTTCAGCTGGGCGGAAATGCGAACAGCGCAACTACCTTTGTCAGCATTAGCAGATTGATGTGGTGAGAGGGAAATTACGGCCGGCGAGCTGCGTGCACGTGCCTGGAGTCGAGGCCTGGGCCCTCGAGCGCTCTCCACGCCGCACCAACCCCCTCCACAGTGCTTCTGCACGCAGATACGCGCACACACACACACACACACACACACACGCACACACATACGTAGCTCCGGCAGCGCCAGCCACGCGCCCCACCCCAGCTCCCTCCCCCGCTTTTTCCGCCCTGTTTGCTTTTAATTCGGTTTTTGCAGGGCGGTCCGCCGGCAGGCGTCGAAGCCGCGTCCCGTCCGTTCGATGGGCGGTGCCTTTGAGCCTGCCAGGCCAAATGTGGGTGGAGTCTGCAACGAGCTCAGCCGCCCTTTTTTTTTTTTGGTTGGTCCCTTTTTGTTTTTTTGGTTCTTCCGTTTTATGGTGGGGCGAAGCCTACGCGAGCGGGGCGTCCCCACTGGCGAAGTGTCGTTGTTTTCTGCTGTCGGGCCGCGTTTTAAATCTGGTAATGAAAGTACGCCAGCCTCGAAACGAATGGCGGACGCCGCACAGAGGGGCTTCCCCGGCCGGCTCACGCACCTACCGGCGGGGCAGACGAGCGCGCGCGCACGCGCCGCGTGCCACCGGGCTTGCATCCACTGCACGCGGCGATGCATTTTGTGCGAACCAGAGAAAAAAAAGGGTAAAGAGGTAAAATATAACAAAATCCGGTCGAGATTAAAAAATGGATGAGGAAATAAATATAGAAACAGTGCACTTTCAACTTCGGCTCAGTCCTCGTGGCTCTCACTAAATGAATTCACCGCATCTCCCTGCTTCACTAACACACACACACACACACACACACACACACACACACACACACACACACACACGCATGTGAACGTACACACGGGAAAAAATCTGCATCGCATAGCATTTTTTATTTGGTGGGTGTGCATTGCGCTTGTACGCACACGACGGCGCAGCGGATCACACGGACGCGACTGGACTCGGGCAGCACATATGTATAATATATACTGGCAGAACGGGGCGAGATTGCGGCCTATCCCTCCGGCCGCGGCCCCAGGCGGCCGCTGATGGTGATTGATTGCAGCGCCGCCGGAACAGGTGCGGCTGGCTCGTAACTCTGCAGGTGCGAGCCGCCTCGCTCCTGGGACTGAGGCGGGCACTCAGCTCCCATCAGCTCACCGGACGAACAGAACTGCAGCCACATCACTGGGGTTCTAAAGTCTTCAGCGTATGGTTACATAAACTGTACAACAGAGTGATGTCTACCGTGAATATCTTGAATACCCGAGGCAGGTGTTGAACCATTGCTGGTGCGTAAGAACTGAACGCAAAGGGCCAATGTTCGCAGTGCTGCAGTTTGCATTTTGTCAAGAAGCACCTGAATCGGTGAAAACTACAGTGGAACCAACAACCACACAGATCTTTTAACGGATCCGTTGCGAAACTGAGCTTCACTGCCCCTGAGCAAGAATAGCCATGGTGGAACACAAGAGACTCCAGTGATTTCTGAGGCGTATCTTTTGATACGAAGTTACCAACAAAAAATAAATGTTCAAATGTGTGTGAAATGTTATGGGACTTAACTGCTTAGGTCATCAGTCCCTAACCTTACACACTACTTAACCTAAATTATCCAGAGGACGAACACACACACCCATTCCCGAGGGAGGACTCGAACCTCCAACGGGACCAGCCGCACAGTCCAAGACTGCAGCGACTTAGACCGCTAGGCTAATCCCGCGCGGAGAGGCTATCAACAAAAATGTTATTCACTCATTAAAAGCTATACACTGTCCAGACATATAAATGTGACCATATGTCACAAGCTTGAAGAACCATCTTTTGCAGAGCGAAGCACTACGAGACGTGCAGGAGTAGAGTCCATGACGTTCTAGGGAGTACCGATAGCGATGTGGAGCCATGCCGACTCCACAGCCATGGCCAGCCACTCTACGTTTTTCGGTTGAGAATCCCTGGCGCTAGTATCCCGATTGAGATGGACCGGGAGATTCTCTATCAGGTTTGAATTCGGGGAATTTGGTGGACAGGGGCGTACGGTAGACTCATTCTGGTGGTCTTAGAAACACGTACCTGCTCTACGAGCTGTGTGACAAGTTGAATTGCTCTGCTGGTAGATGCCATTGTGTCGAGGAAAAATAAACTAAATGTATGCATTGACATGGTCCCCAAGGATACGTGCATACTTGTCTCTCAGCTTCGATGGATGCACCAGGTACTGCTGCGAAGGCCCATACGCACCAATTACGAAACACTGTTTGTAAAAATGGTCTCCAGCATCATTAAAAAAAATGGTTCAAATGGCTCCGAGCACTATGGAACTTAACATCTGAGGTCATCAGTCTCCTAGAACTTAGAACTACTTAAACCTAACTAACCTAAAGACATCACACACATCCATACCCGAGGGAGGATTCGAACCTGCGACCGCAGCAGTCGGGCGGTTCCGGACTGAAGCGCCTAGAACCGCTCGGCCACCGCGGCCGGCCACTGTTTGTAGCCCCTTGGTTCATTTGAGTAGTCAGTCAATCAACAGTTGTACGTCTGTTCGGCCGTACATGTCGTTCACGCCTGTCTTCGATGGCTCATGGTGCACAACAGTTACCTGTGCGCAACGCCGGTTTTGGATAGCGCCATTTTGCCATGAACGGTATACTTTAAGCGTGGCATGCACTTTGCCATGCAAAGTGTACTTTAATCATGGCGGAACGCGAACAGTTTACAAATTCAGCTGTTTCGGAAGTGCTTCCATCCCTGGCCCGAAAGCCAATGGTGATGCACTTTTGGACGTCAGATTAATCGCTCCATTTCCGCATTACGACGAAGTCTGCGCTGTTTTCCGCGTCCCCTTCCTACAAGGTTTATATAATCTCCACTGCTAGTGCTGCTACCTGCCATGTGTAAGTGGATACTGCACATTGAGGTCGAACATAGGAGGTGGTGACAGTAATGCGACCAGATCGTGTAGAATCGAGGATTGTGTTCAACTCAAGAGTCATCGAAAATACCTCAGCAGATTAATGAACATAGCAATGATGAAGAATTTGGAAATTTGTGGTAAGGTCTTATGGGACCAAACTGCTGAGGTCATTGGTCCCTAAGCTGACACACTACTTAATCTAATTAAAACTAACTTACGCTATGGACGACACACACCCCCATTCCAGAGGGAGGACTCTAATCTCCAACGGTGGAAGCCACGTGGACTTATTCTGGTCGTCAGACCAGACGCCTTAGACCGCGCGGCTACAATGATGAAGAGAGAACCTGTAGATACATGGTGGAAAAGGTTACATAGCCTTTCTTGGGAGACGGAGAAGGAAAGTGGCGTATGGGAGGTGCTACAGACTGGTGGTGATGACTGTAGACGGTACCACTTGCTGACAGAAAATGCCAAAGAGCACATGGAAACTTTCTTACAAGTTGTGTGGATATAACGTCGGATACAACGTACGAATTGGTATTTGTTCTAGATTGGAAACCTTTTGCCAGGTATGTGAAAATGCTTTCTTTTAAGCCGGCCGCTGTGGCCCAGCGGTTCTAGGCGCTCCAGTCCTGAACAACGCTGCTGCTACGGTCGCAGCTTCAAATCCTGCCTCGGGCATGAATGTGTATGATGTCCTTAGGTTAGTTAGGTTTAAGTAACCTTAAGTCTATGGGACTCATGACGTCAGATGTTAAGTCCCACAGTGCTTAGAGCAATATGAATCATTTTTGAGTTTTCTTTTATGACCATGTGGTTTGTTTATAGTAATTTCTCAGTTGTATCCGGAAAGCAAAAACCTTGACTACGTTTGGAAACATGTCACCCAAGTCTAGAGGTTAGATTTGAGCTCTCTTAGATGTGGTTGATGTAAATAAGGGCCCTCACTTAAACGTTGGAATATTTCTTGGGGACTTCAAATGCGGTTTGTCTGTTGGTCGTGTCTCCTGTCTCCAACGTTCAGAGGAGAACCACCACAATCAAAGCTGCAAGCACTAGCCTCATCACTCGATGCCATGACCAAAACGTTGAGCCAGGTGTTATCAAGAAGAGACTGTTGAGTTTTTCCGGGACTGGAGACTGACTACTGAGCTTCGGTGGTAAGACGGAAAGCCTTCAGAAATTCCTGTCCACGAAGCGATCCGATTCTTAATCAGATTCCTCCGATATTCTACTTGTTGACTGTGATATTGACCTGGATATGAATTCCGGGGATACACGAGGTACAAGCGTTGCAACCTGCACCTTTCCTGATGAAAAGTTACTTTCTGAAAAGTGTTTGTCACATGTTTGATGTGCCAAATATGGACAGACTTAAATTGCACAGGGGCTGAAGGAAGCATATAAGTTTCCGATTAATATAAATAATCTCTGACTCATTTTCTATTTAAATTGTTTAAATAAAGAGATTGCTCTCTGTAGACTAGTCTATTGTTTTGTAAGGTTTCATCCAGTTTCATTAAAACATTTTAAAAAATGTTGTGACTTTTTTTAGCTAGAGCTCATATTTGCACCCGATTTTTAGTGCCATTTTACAAGACTTTTTTTTTAAATCTTCACTTTCGAATAGAGACAGTTGATATTAATCACTGTTTCACCCTCTATCAAATAATGAACTACTTCCTAGTGAAGATAAAAACTACAGACTTTTCCTAAAACTAAGTACATTTAACTCAAAAACAAATGAGGGTTCCTATGTATAAGCCTATTCCGCTTGTAAACATCACCTAGAGTACTCAGTACATCGTGCCTTCAGTTTTAGAGCGCCATTACTCCACTGACGTGATTATTCGTGTAATACAAAGTTTGTTTGATGAGAATATGATTAATGATATATTTTTAAATACAATGTTCTCACTAAGGGACGTATCCCAGAGCCGACTTTTGCTGTTAACGGAATGTGACTGATTAAATTGTTTCAGAACCCTTTTACATAGCAGTCCGCCATCGCTCTCACACCAGGCACCAATGGCTCCCCAACCCAAGACGTTATACGGTCCAGGAATTTGACATGAAGTGCTGTTTCTGGATGCTAGGGTTGTAGTAACAGCATTGAGTTTCGTCTGTCCCGTGAGTTACAGTCAGTAAGTTCCCCTTGCAGAGCTCTGATACGGAGTACGAAGTTACTGCTCACAACTCTCCACATTCACTTTCTCGGCCAGCTGACATCACCTCTTGCTGCAGTGGGTCTTAATACTGCAACCATAAGCTATTCTCTCAACGTCGAGCCATCAACCTATGCTGTAGATATATCGTCGGTCGCTTCTTTGTGCTCGTAAGAATCATCGCATTAGAGATAATCAGTGCTGAGGTTTAATAGCTCCTAGAACGTAGTGCGGAACTGTAATCATGATCTACTCTTGAGGCACTGGCCAAGGGTGCCTGCAGAATTTCATCAAGATGTGAAAGATTCTGACATTAGCACTTGTGATGCGACTGATTTGGTGGATTTGAAGGCATTTCGTGTCCTAAGCATTAAATTTTGCGGGGGATACACATTTCCGTCTACATATGCATCTACATCTATATGCAGCAAGCCACTTTGCGGTGTGTGGCGGAGAGAACTTTGCGTACCACTGTGACTTCACCCTTCTTCTCGTTCGCGTCGAGAATGGTTCGCTGGAAGAACGATATACAGTACTCCTCTGTGTGCCCTCAAATCTCTATAATTTTATCTTCACTGTATTTTAGCGTGATATACGTAGGAGGAAGCAGTATATTTGTTGACTCTTCTAGAAACGTGCGCTCTCGGAACAATAAACCACACCATGGTGCAGAACGCCTTATCGTATCACAGAGGAGTGGTAGCTGTCCAAATATTTTCATTAAGGTTGATTAATTTCATATAAAAAAACTAAGGGAATGTAAATTGTATATTTATATTTTATTAATAGGATTATAGATGCCATTTCCTTTTAAATTGATTATGCTAAACTACATCTGTAGCCTACACGATTAAATCTAGCGTATCGTGTAATTTAAGAAATAAATCTAGAAAATATCATAAAGGATTTTAATAAGTATACCAATAGTGTTAGATTGACAATAGAAATTAAAAACATAAGATTTGAGATCAGTTTTAGGTATAACCGATAGAAAAATCATAAAATACTATTAATTAACAATCTTAGAAGTGGAGATATAGGAAATATACTTCAAAACACGCCTATTTAACTTTTATACCATCTGTAACATTTTACTTCGATAAAAAGCTTCACAGCTGATCATGTTAATCGATTTCATTTGTTAACATTAAGTCTTCTATTCTGATAGATGACTACTTTAATCAAAGCTTAGCCAAAGAGTTTTAGATGGTACATTTTTGAGTAGTTTATGTGAAATACATTCCAGTCGAAACATTCGACTAGGTGAATGTGGAATACATTGCGGGATTTGGGGATCCATATCCGTCGGATATATTACAACCATGCTTATGCATTGCTTTTGAAATGTGGGAGATGTGTCCTCGTACCGGTCCGTGAGTAGGGTGCGTGACCCGTCCATTGCTGCAGCTTGACAGGGGCTTTCCGAGAAAGCGGCACAAGAAATATTTTGACCCTGTTTTGCCAATGTTATGCAAAATCTTACATTCTTCTTGCCTGAAGAACATGTCCTAAATTGCCACGGTGCATGATGTATTTTCATGAAGATAGCATAACTCTCAAATCAACTTCACTTTCAAACCTCTCAAGGATGCAAGAAATTAAGTTTAAAAAACACTTTAGCGACAAACCAGCTTTTGGAACATTGTTCCTCGAATACGGAAATCAAAAAATAAACAAAGGTTTTTATATGAAAACCGCCTAGGATCGCAAATAAACTGTTAAAATTTAATTAATCAGGTGACCACTTTTAATCGTGGTAAGGTTATCATCAGAAAATGAAAAATCCGTAATTATGACTGGAGGGAGTGGTGAGGAGCAACCCGCAAAAGAATACCTGACTAATAAATTTCAAGTTGCAACAACTTACTTGGTATCCTACACTGTTTTTATTTAAAAACTTATAGCTACTGCTAAATCCACAGTATTTTATTTAGTGCTCGACAAAGACATATGTGCAGTTTCGTAGAACCACAGATAATCGTTTCTAGAAATACGTCTGAACTGTGAAATGAATGACGCCTATGCTTTGGTTGCGCAGTTTTCCTTTGACAAATTTTTTACTTTATGATCGTAAGTTCTGTGAGTTATCTGTTGATACGCTGAATGACGAGAAGAACGTTTTAGCGGTTGCTGCTTTGAGTCCATCCACACACAAAGCCCAAGTGGGTCAGTCGAATGTATACGCGTGCGGGTGAAGTGAATCATCTACATACAAAGAGAGCGAACAGATTGCTTAGAAAATGCAGCGCGTCTGCGAAAGAGGCAGAATAACACAGTCCAGGTGCCTACATCTCCATATTCCTTCGATGACTGAAGCAGTTTGTTTCTAATTTTCAAAAGGTCGTCCACTCCTAAAATGATATATATCATTTCACATGACACATTATTTAAAAACGTAGGTCACTGCAGGGACGTTCGTATTTAGAGGAAAAAGAGCTCAGTCGTTTGGGCTGTAAAATTCCGTTTTGTTGAATGACATCAACTATATAGTCAAGAGTTACGTGGCAGTCTCACAAATAGTCGGAATGTATGTGCGTTGTCCAGGTTAAACTTGCACTGTGCAGTGCAAAAACTGATCGCTCACTGGTCAAGCTCACTGACTAAGAACGAAGCTCTGATATTGTTAAGGGCGCTGAGGAGATTTTTGGTCGCGTTGTTTCGTTTAGAACAACTACAGAAGAACATAAAGATAACGGATGAACACAGTGTTCAATGATTATGCTGAAACGAAGACTGTGAAGAGCAAGAAACGCGTCATTGTTCTAGCAAAGGATTACCTAGGGCAACTTAAAATTACAGGTATATGCCATATAAAAAACTAATGTGGGAATTAAATCACTTTGAGTTCATCTGAATAAATTATCTAACAAGAAGCAGATTTTGGCGCACTTGTCATTAAAATTCAGTGACCATCACGTATGGCCAGTCCAGTGTATGATAGTAGTGAAAGGAACTTATACAATATAAAGAATACTGCTGGGAAAACTGAGGAGGAACAGAAAGACGAATAAATGGATAAGGGAAAACTCTGAATTTTAGGACGTCATAGTGACAGTTAGGAAACTGAAATGAAAGGTGATGACTACCATCGTGCATATTACTAACTCTCTCCAACTGCAAAGAAGTGTGTGATTATTAAAAGCATTAATAACACACACAATTAAATTCTGCGATCGGTAACAAGTATAACAATTAGAAAGGTGTTTCATCTCATGTTCAATGTCTACCAAAGAGAACATGCACTGTGTGATTTAAGGGTGATGGTTAATATCACTCTAGCGAATATTTGAGAAGTGAATAAGTGTTGTATCAACTGGTATATCAGTCTGAATTCTCAGTAACCCAATATCTTTTTTATATCAACAGAGTGCCTTCGAGACTGCTGCAAGTAGATATTCCCATTCCTCACCATAACTTACAGATTTGGTTCAAATGGCTCTGAGCACTATGCGACTAAACTTCTGAGGTCATCAGTCGCCTAGAACTTAGAACTAATTAAACCTAACTAACCTAAGGACATCACACACATCCATGCCCGAGGCAGGATTCGAACCTGCGACCGTGGCGGTCGCTCGGCTCCAGACTGTAGCGCCTAGAGCCGCACGGCCACTCCGGCCGGCTTTACAGATTTAATGTGTAAACAAACCTAGTGCATGTAATAGAAGCAAAAATACGAAAAATAGACAGTGTTCGGATGAGTTGTAGTTTATCTACGATTTTTACTAACTTCTGCATCGGAGAAGCAGTCACTGATGCAAAAGAAACCTCTGTAAAAGGACAAACTTAGAGTCGACACTGTTAAACATAAATCTTATACGGAACAATAGGTTTCAAAGCAAAGAATGGATGTTATATACAAATAGAACAATATTAAAAGCAATGCAGAGTAGTAGAAATAAAGATAATGCCTTGATATACAGAAAATTGAGATATACAATGACGAGTAATGGAATTATTTTCAACTTTCTGTAAAGCAAGACATCAAGGATGACTAGAGAAGGAGACCAGAATAAGTGACAGAAGTTTTATCTTCGAAAAGAGAGATAATATTACTGGTGTAAACTGTTGGACTGAAATTAAAGAGGTATTCATAAATCTGTGTGTTTACCAAGCTCTTATGTAGAAGTGAATTGTTATCCACAGGAAGATTGCAAAAGAATAAATAGAATGAATCAGAAATGTGATATAGAGAAACGTTGAAAACTAAGCCGCCAAAAATTGTAATAGTAGAAATACGCTAAGGATCGGACTGATTGTCGAAGACTCAATGTAGGAACGCGTTAGGACGGAAACACTAGAGCAAGAAGGGCAGAGATACTAGCTGGTGCAAATCTGGTCAGTAGGCTGATCAGCACATAAGAAGCATGACTTTTTAGTGTGTCAATTCATACTTTAACTGTGGTGTTACTACGCATTAGTGAAGTACGCAATTCATTATGCTGAAACAATGCGTGCCATACGTGAGCTTATATCGGGAAACGCTGATGAAATTGTTTATGTTGAGCGTTAAGAAGTGAAATTCTGGAGGTATATTCATGAAACAGGTGATTTATGGCTTTTGTTATTGATTACAGTAATCAACAATCACTTCTTCATGTTTTAACTGCAGGCAGTCGTTTTAACATTCTATCGGCCTCCTATCCCATCTGACGCTGTCAGGAAGTAGTTCTTTCCTGTACGCCGTTCTTTCGGAAAATAATGTTTTCTGTTGTTATTTTTCCAATCAAATGAACGTTGTGAGTTCCTTGTTGGCCACATTTCAACTTATTGCTTCAAAGGTTCATACCAGGCTAATAGTAGCGCAAAAGAAAGTTAAAATTGTCTTTCTGTAAAACAAGATTACAAACACAAGTCTTTGCTGCCTGCTGTCGATATTGTTCAATTCGCTCGTTATTTCGTTCAGAACAAGAACTACAAGAAATTCGTAGGGCAATATGTACACCTCGTTGTAGGACGTGGTACTGTAGCTTAACTGATTAACGGAGTTTTAAATGAATGTTGATAAAGAATGATACATAATACTGTTACCAATGTGCCGGTTCCTGGTTTATCCAGCAGAAGAAATTAATCTGTTTTAATGATAACAGGTAGTATCGATGCCCAAAATTCGAATATGTCTCAGGAGACACTTTATATGAATATACGCCACATGGGGTGGGAAAGATACATCATGGCTAAAAGTATGACACAATGAACTCACTACAAAAGCACACAACGCTGCATCGGACTTCGAAAAAGATCAGCAAAAAGTACCTTGCTTAAGGATATCCATATACGTCAGATGGAATTCATAGGAAGATTTATTATATCGCATCTCTGTGAAACTTTGCATTCGTTTAAGTTTACACGGGACATGAAAAATAGCCATGTTTAGGCAACTGTCAAAAGATATTTCGACGCAAAGCAAAGTTAGTCAGCAGTTAAAAAACTCGAAAACAGTTGTCTGTCAACGTGAATCTAAGTTTAAGGTAATAACACCCAAATGACAAAAATGCTAGGAAGAAGACAATGAAAAATTTAGGAAAGATAATATCGAAATTAGGGAGGACGAACAATTTCTTCGGTTTTGAAACTAAGATTTTAACGGATGGCAAAGTGAAGGTTAAATATCGGCATTACATTACTATTTCCTAAGAAAAGGTTTTTGTAGAAAAATTTAGTGAACTAGTATCGGTGGAAGACTTTGGAACTATTATATTGCGTCCATCGATTGTCTTTCGCACGGACTTTCAGTAGATACGTTAATAAGAAAGACTACAGCGCGCACCGCGACATATAGAAAATCAGTTTTCCACCGCTTCCCAGGAATGAAAATCATTAAATCTGATACAAAGTTACATCCACCACTAAAGTTGCTAGTGAAGTAGCCATGTAAATGCAGAACTTTTCTAGTATCAACCATTTACATGGAGCTGAAGACGAAGTTCACGAATGTGAACACCTGAGGCACATGATGTTAAAGGTGGCCATGGGAAATCTGGAAGAAAATAATTTGTAGTTTAATTCTATTGGAGTAAGATTGAAACTAATTTTAAATGTAACATATGAACTTAAAAAGTAATCTAAAAGAGTGAACGGATGCCCTTGGAAAATGCATTGCAGAAGACAACCTTATGGGACATCTGCGATGGTAACAGCTAAAAGAATAACTTCTCAACTGATAACTGGCTCTTTAGTCAAAGGAAGAGAATTACTGATAGGTTATAAACACCTTTGAATAAATTACAACAGAATGGCGTAGCACCTCATTAACCACATACTGGAAGTTAACAATATGTTCAGACAGCGAGAAATTTTGTTTTGAAAATTCTTATGAGATTTTGCCTAACTGAAAAACGCAAAGACCTGAAATTCCTTTTATCTTAACGTTCACTTCTCAAGTCAGGGAAACTGCATTAGAAACACATTACACACATAATGAGACTAAGTTGCATAAAATTTCGAGGTTTAGTGAGGAAAACGCTTTCTGTGTCACATAAAACGCGACAACAAACAATTGTATATTTATTTGTTTAAAACGGAAATTTTTTTCATTTGCTGCAACTGTAATGAATCAAGGAGCAATTTTTTCTACGTTGGCAAGATATCCACCTACCATCACTGATTGCACTCCTTTAGCCCCTGGCCCGAGAAATTGCTTCTCCTATATTTTCCATTGTCACGAAATTCAAATGTTAGATATAATGCGCCACTACGTCCTAAGACACAAATTCATAGCTTATCAGAAGCATATTACCTTTCTGGAGGTATTTAAGTGTTTTGATTTGCAGCCATGCCCTACTTTTTCAGGATGCTTACAATTTAATAAATTAGAGTTAAAAGTGACCATTGGTATTTTGTGGTCTTTCTGCATTGAGGTGCCTACTGCCCTTCAGTCTAATTTGATGACTACCGTTCTTAATTGTTCATGTTTTAGTAACTCAATGCAGCGATCTCATATAGGCAATAGCGTTGCGTTCAATGATACGAATGATCTGCGGAAGACGTGCAACTCGTCATTCATCTAGAAAATTGGCATATGGCCTAGATCGCAAGAATGGACGCTATATTTGCATTCATGGTTAGGAATTAAACCTATGTAACCATCAAAAACGTGAAAGTAGAGCTCGATGGTGAAAAAAAGCACGTTTTCGGCACTATAATTCATCAGCACTGTAATCCATCATTCCTGTCTATGTACGGGTTATGTTTATTCACTCTATGCACGCATTCCCCGCTGTTTTCTTACACAAACGGAATGAATATGTTCGAGTAGATTCTTTTGGATTACCATTCCTGAAAATTTATTTGGTGTATTACTAGATATAGCATTTATTTCCTGTGAATAATGGGCGATACTCAGTTTAACAATTTTGTGTGATATTTTTCTGTGATTTTCGACAGTAACAACAATGAAATTTGTAGTCTGTATGTTTACTTCCTGTCAGATTCATTTCTGGTTGACCTTCAAAACAAAAATATACGACCACTACTTCGTAATAATTTATTCTTAAGATTCCTAGAGGTTGAAGGAATGGAATGATTGAAAGTACAAGTAATTTCTTAACCTCCTCCACCCCCCATTCCCAGATACGACTTGTGTATATTAGGTACACTTACTTCGGTGACTGGTGACTGGTGAAGTTAAACACCATCCTTAAGTCTAAAGCGGTGAAGAACAACTAACTGTAGTAACTCACCCTCGTACTGCATACTGTTTGATCATGGATGCAGGAAGAGATAGTCAGTATAATACTGAATTTAAGGAAGATCAAAAAGATAAAAAGGACAAAACACATTAAGGAAGTTATAAACGAATGCAGCTGACGTTTGTCGCCACGATTGTTTAGTTTGTACTTCCAAGACACAGTGAAAGGAGTAAAAGAGTTTCCAGTACGAATAATAATGAGAATAGACAGGAACGTCCGTAGATGTTACTGATCTTCCGACCGAGTAACACTGACAGTTTGTGTAACACAGTACATGGATCGTTGTTGAGAAGTTCCTTACAACTTACAACACGCCAGGAGTACAGGTTTGTACTTAGGTGAAGCTAGGTGACACGTGGAGAAGTTTGAATGTCACCTTAATGAAATTAAGACCATGCAGACAAAAAAATTTCGTCCAATATAAAAATGGCTATTCCTTAATGCCTCAGACTATGCCTTATCAACCCTCCCCTTCTTCTAGTCAAGCTCTTCCATAAACTTCTTTTTTTCCTCAATTCGCCTCAGTACCTCTTCATTAGTTATTCAGTCCAACAATCTGATTTCCACACCATGAAATAAGCTCGCCAAAAATCGAGAGATTAGAACTCATACAGAGTTTTACCGCCAAATATTATTCTCACGGCCATTCGCGAGCGGAACAGGTAAAGGAGGAAAAGTTAGCTGTACCAGATGTGGGGTGTGGACGATTCTAGTGAGCAGGGCAACTAAAGTGGCAACTTCGTTTTAGTGCCATGGAGACTGCTGCTGCATAATGGCGAACATTTAAAACTATCCGAAAAAACTTATTTGCTTTTTGTCAGCGATTTTCTTGGCGACACCTGGCACGCGCTCCTCTACAGGGATATAGTGTGTATTTTCTCTAGATGTGACGCAAGGCAAATGACAGATTCATTTGCATGTGTTAAAAATATGTATATTGTGACAGTTAATTGTTACAGTGGCAATAAAACGCTATAATTTATCCTTCGAAACCAAGTGTTTATCAGTTTCCCACATTAAGTAGTTTCGTAGCCAATATTTAGCGTAACGACGTCCGGTAGGGAATAGCGGGCAGTCGGCTGACAAGGCAAAGTGGCCAAGTGGTCACTGTGTCAGAACATCTATTTTGTAATGTATTTACTTTGTTTCAAGACAAAGGAATTGATAATAAGAGTATTCCCTAAAATAATTATACTAATGCGTTAGTGTATTAACAATTCTATGGAAAGCTATGTTCTCTGATTACAGGTGCATGTTACGATGCCATCAAATTATTAAATAAAATCACTACAACGATCATGGGATTCCCAACCTATTCAGTAGGCATTGGGTGTTCTAAGAAAAGAAAAGATGTCGTTTGCTACAGCTTAACCATTCAAAGAGACATCGTATATCAAGCCAACGTTATGGATTTTGGGTACACTAATAAAGGTATCTTTCTCCTCGGGCATTTCTGCAAGGAGTAATAGGCTGTTTAAATTTTTATTTATTCATTACTTATTGCAAAAACCGTGATTAAAACCACATGAGGAAACTTATTTTTGTCTCAAACGTTCGCCATCTTACATTTTTTCCAAAATTCAAAAAAAATGTTTTAATAATCTGTGTCTAACCCTGAAGATTAAGAAAATTGTTTGGTTTTTGATTTCAGATAAGGTTTGCAGACTGCAGGACATCCGCCATGTATATACTTCATTCTGGACAGCGTAACGTTATCTTCCGCGATGGGGAGCTTAATGATAATTCACTTTCTTTAAAAAGAGGAAAATCGATAAATAGTTTTCCCAGAAATGTTAAAGTCGGTTATTTTATAGACATACGGAGAAGAATGGACCCTAAGAAAAAAGAAGAGTTCTAATTTTTTTTTTTTTAAAGAAAAACCACGTCAGATGTGTACTCAGCAAAGATCAACAGGAAGAGCTCTTTAAAGCATATTTTGACATGGAAAGAAGATATTAAGGCATATGAGTAACTGTTTTATGTCACTTAGCATTTCAGCTTGCCAAACGGCAGAATCCGCCGTACCCATCAACAAAGAGATAAACCTGGCAGGCAAGGACTGGGTGACACAGTGTAGGAGGAGACATCCAAACGTAAGCCTCAAAAACGAGAGTCCAATCCACTTGACTTTTAATTTTTTCTTTCTTCTGTTTCTGGTCACTTTACCGTACCTACAGAACAAAGTGACCATTTTGCAGAACTTTCTGTAAGTTCATTTTACTACCACAAAAGGAGGATTTAAGAAATTATATAACTGTTTTGCAACAGAATGCATACAGTTTATACAGATGTATTTCATATGCTTATCTGTGGTATAATGTCAGAAAAAAAACAATATTTTCCTCGGGGTGGGCAATTTACACATCTTCACCCTACTCTCGGCCACACTCAGTAAGGTGGCTTCCGGAGAACAGATGAGGATGTAGATGTATCCAAGTATCACGTCCTCCTACGAGGGTGTATATAGATTTTGCATGTACTAATTCGAGCCTTATGAACCAGTTGACTGGAGCCCACTGTCGTTCATGTGTCAAATTTAGCAGAATCAATCTGGAACAAAAGTTTTCCACACCTAAATGCCTCCGCAAAATCGAAAGAAACATGCCCAGCATCTTGAATCGTGATGCACACAGCACACACAAGGTTTTTTTTCGTTTTGGGTTAAATATCGCTTTTGGTAGAACTTAAGCAGTTCATCGCTACCGAAAGCATACCAGTTTTAAACAACCTCTCCTGAAGATGATAGATTAACAGAAGTTGAACCAACCGTTTGGTCTTTACCGAAACTTATAAAAATAATTTGCAAAGTAAACCTTCACTTAAAATTTCCAATGATTGAGAACACTCCTTATTTATACACTGAGTGCAAACAAACTCATCGACCACTTTCTCATCTCCCATTGTTTTAACAATAGCAAAAGACAAATTTTAAAACAACGGCACTATCACATCTCTGAAACGCCATGTGGTGGGTGTAACGGTAGAGACTAGTCCTCAGTAGATCCCTAACTTTAATGAAGAGCCCGATAAATACTTCGTAGGAACGACGATATTTTGATCACTGTTAACTTTATGACTCATAATTTCGCTTTGGTAGGTTGTAGAAGTATTTAGGCTTAAAGAACATCCTACAGTATCAGATGCTATAAAATTGTTATTTTATATAAAATCATGAATTTTGGAACATTGTAGATTTGATATTAGGTAACCGGTTTAAAAACATTTAAGGCATTTACACAAAACTTCTGACAGTAATAAATTGTTCACCTTTTGTGAAAGATTCAGGAAAATTGTTAGTAATAAGAGACACTGAGTAATTAAAATGTAATGTAAAATTTTCTTTAACAATTTTTACGAAATGTATCTCCGAAATTTTCGATCAAAAATGTTTTGCTATCTCACTTCTGCTTATATAAAATTTGTAACCATATTTTGCAGTAACGAAGTCTTTACGAAAATTATCTGAGATGCACAACTTTTTATTTCAATTCCTATTACGGACTCATATAAATATTGTGAAATATGCTAACTGTTGTTTGTTATACATACCGCGGAGGCAGCTCCGCCACTTTAGTGCAGTGTTAGACCATAGTTCGAGTCTGTGTTAGTTGTTGCCAACAGAGTGTAAAGTAATGTATTTCCGTGCCTGCTGAAATTCAAAGCAATGGTTGAACAGTAATTTAAAACGGCGTTGACTTAATTAACATTTTTACAACATGTCCAGCAAATCATTGAACTACAGTTCCCACAGGCGAGTATACTTTGAAATTTTTTTTCAGTTTCGCATTTTCCATTAGAACTTTTACGTCTCTCTGACGTACAATGGTAATTTGTTCCAGTAAGATCATCTTTAGTTTTTAGGGTTTATTATTTGCCGTGGGTACGACGTTCGTATCCCAAGTGTCCCAGAAATGTTGCGATAAACTTCGAGGTGTAGAGTGTGTCTTGAGAAACAAATCGAGATAGGAACCAGTGTAAGGAAACGTCATCCAACGACGCTACAGAGCGTCGCAATTAAAGGCCATCACTTCGCAACAAAGGTGACTTTGTACGGAAAAAGCATCCACATTTACATACATACTTAGTAAGCCAACGTACGATGCGTGGAGGAGGGAGGAATGTACCCTGTACCACCACTAGTAGTTTCCTTTCGTGGTCCACTCGCAGAGAGAGAGAGAGAGAGAGAGAGAGAGAGAGAGAGAGAGAGAGAGAGCAAAGGAAAAACAACTGCTTACATGCCTCCATATGAGCCCTAATCTCTCGTATCTTATCTTCGTTCCCCCTACACGAAACTTACGTTGGCGGCAGAAGGATCGTTCTGCAGTCAGACTCAAATGCGGTTCTCTAAACTTTCTCAGTAGTGTTCTTCGAAATTAATGTCTTCTTCCCTCCAAGGACTACAAATTGAGCTCCTGAAGCACATCGGTGAGACTCTCATGATGATCGAAACTACCTATAACAAATCTAGCAGCTCGCCTTTGAATTGCTTCGATGTCTTCTTTTAATCAGACCTGGTGCGGATCCCAAACACTAGAGCAGTACTCAAGAATAGGTCGCACTAGTGTCCTATATGCTGTCTCCTTTGCAGATGCACTACACTTTCCTAAAGTTCTCCCAATAAACCTAAACCATCCATTCGCCTTCCTACCACAATCCTAAAATGCTTGTTCCATTTCATATCGCTTCACAACGCTAAGCCCCGATATTTACGTGACGTGAGTGTGTCAAGCGGGACACTACTAATGCTGTGACCGAACGTTACAGGTTGGTTTTTCCTACTCATCCGTATAAACACACATTTTTCTACGTTAAGAGCCAGCTGCTATCATCACACCAACTGGAAATTTTGTCTGTGTCATCTTGTACCAGCCTACAGTCAGTAATATTCGTCACCTTCCTGTACACCACAGCATCATCAGCGAACAACCGCAGATTGCTGCCCCCCAGTCTGCCAGATTATTTAAGTACATACAAATAGCAACGGTTCTGTCACATTTCCCTGGGGAACTCCTGATGTTACCCTTGTCTCTGATGAACACTCGCCATCGAGGACAATATACGGGGTTCTGTTACTTGAGAAGTCATAGAGTCAGTCTCATATGTGGAAGCATATTCCGTATGGACGTACCTTTGTTAACAGTCTGCAGTGGGGCACCGAGTCGCATACGAAACTTAACTCCGTCCAAACAGGCCTTCGAAGGCCCAATGGTGCCGACCAGCTGCCGAGTCATCCTCAGCCCACAGGCGTCACTGGATACGGATATGGAGGGTCATGTGGTCAGCACACGGCTCTCCCAGCCGTATGTCAGTTTACGAGACCGGAGCTCGTACTTCTCACAGTTTGCCTCGCAAGGGCTGAGTGTACCCCTCTTGCCAACAGCGCTCAGCAGACCGGATGGTGAACCATCCAAGTGTTAGCCCAGCCCGACAGCGCTTAACTTCAATGAACTGACGAGAATCAGTGTTACCACTACGGCAAGTCTTTTGGGGCCGAGTCGAATGCTTTTCGGAAACCTAGAAATATGGAATCAGTCTGTAGCCCTTCATCCATAGTTCGTAGTGGAAAAGAGCAAGCTGGGTTTAGCATGAGCGATGCTATCTAAAGTAGTGCAGATTTGTGGAGACGTTCTACCTATGGTCCGCCAGCCTACACAGACATGTTTCCGGCCGAAAGGCTGGCCTATGACTAAGACACTCCGTGGCGACGTTGGATGACGTTTTTAGGGTTTATTATTTGCCGTGGTGTCCTGACATTCAGTATATACTACTGTGCTTTCGGACATGTCCGATTATCGATTATATGATGACGATCAACGCTACTTCCTTCCATTGTGGATGCACACTGTCCCCTCCTCTTACGAGAATGTGGGAGTGTGAGTTAACAGTTCATGATTGGGTGACGCAACTACCGTAGTGGCTAACAGAGTGGGAACTTGGTCCCGGAGGGATGGGTGCTCGGATGGCCAAGGTGGTTAAAGTGACCGCTCGTGTAAAGCGGGAAATTCGGCTCTGAGATCCAGTCTGTCATTAATTTTCACCTGTTAGCACTGATTCATTTCAGTGTACAGGCAACGGGCTTGCCGCAATGGATACACCGGTTCCCGTGAGATCACAGAAGTTAAGCGCTGTCGGGCGTGGTCGGCTCTTGGATGGGTGACCATCCAGGCCGCCATGCGCTGTTGCCATTTTTCGGGGTGCACTCAGCCTCGTGATGCCAATTGAGGTGCTACTCGACCGAATTGTAGCGGCTTCGGTCAAGTATACCATCATAACGACCGGGAGGGCGGTGTGCTTACCCCACGCCGTTCCTATCCGCTTCTTCCACTGAGGATGACACGGCGGTCGAATGGTCCCGGTAGGCCAATCGTTGCATGAAGACGGAGTGCTAGTGCTAGTTTCAGTGACCAAATGCGGTTAACGACACCTAAATCTTTGAGTAGTTACGACGTTTGTTATTGTCACGTTGGGGCCGTGGCACATCGATAACTGAGGAACTTTTGGTACAAAATTAACCATTAGTACCGCTCCGAGAAATTTTTCCCTTGCCCTCGTAGATTCGTCGTGGGAGATGTCCTGCTGGTGATTTTAGACAGCACAGTTTCGTAGTATTTCGGTTTCCTGTGGGCCACAGGAGCGGCGGCAGCGTCATTGTCGGGGTCGCGTGTCGGCCTGGCCCTCCTCGGTTCCTCTGCCGAAATTCGGGGCTCGTGGCCGACGCGTGCCGGCGCCCCGCTCTCCCGCCTGCGTGCCGCAACACAATGAGCCGCTTTGTGGTCCCGAGAGCCGGCGCGGCCGCTAGGGCATGCCACCAAGGAGCCTCCCTACTAGAAACCGGATGCTAGCTAATAGGTAGGCCACGCGCTGCTCCCGTCCCAGCGCGCGAGGGAACGCGCGCCGGGGGCAACTTACCTGCTAGGTAGATTTTTTAGACTGCTAGCTCCTGACCTTCTCAACGAACAGATGTAAACGCTGGACTATTATACCCTCATCGGACTCGTTCTGGGTGGTGAGCCAGTGCCTCGCTCCTTATGCACTTAGGCTTTAAACCCTTCGCTGTTGTGTCATTCTTATCGACACCGGCATCATTTTCCAACTGTAATTTATGGGGCATACTCGGCAAGAGTTCACCATTATAACTTGCTGCCGTACACTGAACCGAAGTAACAGACGTGTCTGATGCCTAAAATGTCGAAAAGGCTCTGAACTGTAAAACTACGCTAGTGTCGTGATGGTCGACGTGGTATTTGCTTAGAATCCCAAGTTCATCACCAGGAGCACAGGGCACAAAAGATGCCAAATAAATAAACAAATGAATGAAACATGGCAGAAAGCTTTATTCAATATTTTGTGTCATAATAAAGACATAATAGAAAATATTCTACAAACGGCTTATAAAGTTGAAAAGAAATTCTAATCATTTAACAAATTTGAAGACGAAATATATTTACAGAATCTTGCCTGCATATGGAATATATTCTTCGCTGAAATGCAGGCATACTTAAAGTACTTTTCTCTATCTTGTCTTAGCTCTCTTTGATTCTGTTCCTCAGGCTTTCATATTTATGTTGTCATTTCCCTTTGTTTGATTTTTTTTTTAGCTCTGTTCCATTGTATTTACCACTGCACAGTAATCCGTTCCTTCCGTATCTCCACCCTTTCTTTCACAATTATTTCTCCTGCTTCTTTAAAATTGTTTGTAGAGAAATGACTGGAAAGAAATCTGTTTACATCCATAGCTTTCACATAAAAAGGAAAATTATTTGATAATGTAAAATGAGATATAACGTTTCAGGTCCTGCAAAAAACCAAGAATAGTGTATAAGGATGGATAAATAATATGGGAAATTACAAAAATCAGATAGTTGGCACTGACTGAAGGACAATTTTTGAAGTGCAGACACGAAAAATGTGACCGACAAGTTTGTGCATTATCAGATATTAACGTCAACCAATATTTAGAAGAGGGACGAAAAAAATAAAAGAAGACTTACTGAAATTTATACCAATACATGCCCAAAGAATGCATCTATCAAGATATGACAGGCCGGCCGGAGTCGCCGAGCGGTTCTAGGCGCTGCCGTCTGGAACCGCGCGACCGCTACGATCGCAGGTTTGAATCCTGCTTCGGGCATGGATGTGTGTGATGTCCTTAGTTAGGTTTAAGTTGTTCTAAGTTCTAGGGGACTGATGACCTCAGATGTTAAGTCCCACAGTGCTCAGAGCCATTCGAATCGTTAAGATATGACAATAATACAACTGCCCTAGGTGGAAGCGTCTTAAATAAAGTAGATAAAGTTAGGAGTGAAGAAAATTATTTGAAAATAAATAACTCCAAAGCGAATGTCATGGTATATATAAAAAAGAGAAAACCTGAGTCCGAATTCACATAAGTGGCATGCTACTTGAGGAAGCTAACTATCCTACTTATTTAGGAAATAAGATCAGCAAGAGTGGACGGAGCAAAGCGCAAGCCAGAAATACAACTGCTCAAGCAAAATTGATTTCAAAAAGAAGAGGAAGATCTTCAAAAAGCAGCAGCCTTGAAATCGGGAGAAGGGGTGCCAAGGGCCGTGACTGGAGAGTGGCATATTATAGCTGGAGACTGTGGTACAGAAGAAACTAAATTCTTTACAGGTGGAGTTTTACTGAAGCATGCTCAAAATAAAGCTGACTGACATGATTTCGTACAAAGAGGCATTTAAAAAAGCGAATGAGAAGAAAAGATTGTGGAAATCGGTTGTCAAAACAATAGTTCAACTTGTTGATATCTAATGAGCAACGAGGGACTCGGGAACACCCATATTAACTGAAAGAGATGTAAGAGAAAACAACGACTCAAGTGTACAGACCAAACCAGAAATACCGGATGGAAGACTTACAGAGAAATGAGGACGTAACAGGAAAGAGGTGAAGAACCAACATCTGCTTCCATCTTAATCGCTGTCAGGCAGTCCACGTATTGATCAGTTTACAACAAAAAATTTTAATAATACTTTGAATGCAGTTGATGTTAACGTTTCAGGATAACAACGAGGATTCTGAGACGATGAATTATTAAAAGCCCATACACGTAAATAATTCATCTATTTGTTTCAACAATATCATTAATAATGTATTAACAAGAATTTCGTGACAGTAACATTTCATTTAACTTTTTACATTCCTGTAAGCGATGTATTTGTCACTAGATGTATCGTTTGGTTTCTGAATATATTATTGTAACGGATCGAAAATAGCACATCTATTCCCTTAACTCCTCTTTATGACTAGTCAAAGTGACATATTATGAAGTCGAATCACTTCGGAAAACGTGAACTCGTAATACGTGTTGTACGAGAGTTTTGTATATTGCTAAATGTTTCGCTTTGCCTTCACGTTCTCTCTTATAATACCTTTTGTTTAGTAGTTTATTAGTCTACTAAGCAAAGCATGAGAGCCTGAAAATGAAAACAGTAAAGTGTATGGAGAAACTGGTTACCTGATCGACAGTAGATACTTATTCCGAACCATTTGGAAGAAAAACGACATTCTTTTCATGAAACCTTCCTCGATGAGCCCATATTAGAGCTTGATAAGAAGAGTATCCTACTGCATCTGCCGAATATTTTTCACGTTTACCGTACGACCGAAGTCAGACGGACTTCAGCATACCGATACATGGTACAGTCGTGGACAAAACGAGCGAGAACCCTCGCCTTTTCGTTATGCTGATCCGCACAGCTTTAAAGTCTGCTACACAGCATAACAGGCAAGGCGACGAAGTGCTACCAACATACTATGAAAGTTCGCTCAGCTGATGTACTGACATGTACTGACTGGAGAAACTCGTGCTTCGAAGACGCCACAGCATCGTCTGCCACCACTTCGTGGGTAACGAAATACCTCAACTATAAACCAATGTGTTGTATTCGCATATCTGTGACTATGACTTGGATCTACAGTGTGGTTATGTATAGTACGTACGCTCAGATTGCGAATATAACATCATGAATAAAGACAAGGGGAAATGAATTAGGCGTCTTTCCTCTTCCGTAACATCAAATATATTTTAGTTATTCTTTCTTAAATGGACTGCGCAGAAAATCATTCACCAGAAGTGAATAATTTTGTAGCAATACCGGATGATATTAACAGTTTGCCGGCGTGTCATACCGCGGACCGCGCGGCTCCTTGCAGCGTCAGTTCGAATCCTTCCCCGGGCATGGATGTGTGTTAGATTAGGTAGGTTGATGTAGTTCTAGGTCTAGGTGACTGATGACCTAAGCAGTTTGGTGGCATAGTTCTTAGAGCCATTTTTTGACCTTTCGCGTAAATTTTATTTACATAAACGGGCGTCTCTTTAGATTGCGTTGACATACCTCACTTTTTCACACCACCAAGGGACCGTATACCGAAGGAAGTGCGATAGATTTCCGCTCATTATGTCTACCCCTATTCAAAGTACACGGGTTTTAAGGGTTGTGTAGACAAATAGACGGTCAAGAAAGTGAGACTAGTAAGGTTCCATTTTTACCGATTTACGTGACGATATCCTAACAACGAAAATAGCTACCGCAGCTACTGAAGATGGGGGCCGCATAATAATTTCACCTACTCTTTATTCGAAGTGTTCTACTTGCAGTCGATACATCAGCATATTAATCGTAGCTACGCTTTCGATCCAAATCACGTTTACAGGAATGCAAATAAAACCCATTTGCCTATACACGTGGTAATTCAGATCCCACTATTAATGCCACCGCGTTTTAGATGTGGGAGCATTCCCGTCGCTAGCCAACTTAAGGAACACATCGGGTAACGAACGTTTTCTGGCTGTGGCACGTATAATGGAGAATTCTAAACATTGTAGAATACGTTTGGCCGCTACGTCGCCTTTTATTTCCTGGGGTGGTGCAGAATTATCCTACTAAATTTACTTCCTAATAACAGTTTTTTGTTATTTCGATAAACATCCCGAATGATTGTCACACAAGCGGTGACATAAAGGTAGACAGTATGTGTTTTTGAGTCCAGAAAGCGCTATGCAACAGAAACTGCAGATCATTTTGGCATTTTCATTACGAAATTTCCGGCTTATTCACGTCTGGGGTAATAATAGAGGGCTGTTTCCATGGGTTGTCTGTTAGCGTAGTGAAAGGTGTTTGCTACTGCAAGGGAGTTCTGGTTTGTTTTCGGTTCTAATCTCGATGGAGGCAGATAGACTATCAGTAAAGGAATTTTAAGAAATTCTCGCGTCCCCAATACGTTTTATCGCTACCTTTAGTCTGTACTGGCGCCCTGTGGAAGTCGATATGAAACTCTTGTAGAATTTCTTACTTGTTACTGCCTACGTTTTTCCGCTTCTGTCAGTAATTGAATTGACTTTAGTGTGGCACTGAATGATTTTTAACTGAATTTCGTTATGAATCTTCACGCATTGCTAAATTTGCGCACTTTCATGGAAGGTCAGCAACGGTAATCCAGTATGACTGGTCTTAAAGTTGACACAGAGCATTTCGCGGCCGATTGCGCATAATATTTTGCTGATTCGTGACGATCTTGGTTACTTTGTCTTACTAAAACCGTTGTGTTATCTCGATAAGCTGAAATTCATTTTTATTAGTACAGTTCGTACTAATTAGCGTTTCTTCTTTCATTTATGTCTTATATTTAGGTGTTGTGATTAACACACTAATCAGCATTAATATAGTCTTACACATGATTGAAAACAGTCTGACAAATTTCGGATAGTTTTGCAATTTCACGCCTGTGCATAGTATGTTGGTAACACTTCGTCGCCTTGCCTGTTATGCTGTGTAGCAGACTTTAAAGCTGTGCGTATCAGCATAATGAAAAGGCGAGGGGTCTCGCTCGTTTTGTCTACGACTGTACATGCTGAGCAGTAACGTTATGTCGTTTTCCCCAGGTGTCGTTGGTAGCTTGAGGGCCCGTTTCTTCAGGAATAAATTTCGAGCCTATAAAAGCGTTCTGTGGCAGTAGAGAAAAGAGTGCTGTACGTGAAGGTGCATAATCAAGACAGTCATTTACAAACTATTACAGTCGGGAGAGGTCGCATGATATAAAATTAAACTGAAACGCATAACGTTCGCGAACCTCAGTTGTGATATGATCCAGGTATATGCAATACACATATATTGAGTGATTAAACACGTATTTGCGTGTAAAAATGAAGATATGCGAACGATGAGATGCAGATCTTCTGAGACGATGCAATGAAACGTGAAAGGCACGAAGTAGGCTATTGCAGGGCATGGAAATAAAGTTCGCATGCTTCTGTAACGTTATAACATCAGCGTAAGGAAGACTACTGGACAGATTGGCATCAAGTAAAAATCAGTTTTCGTTAAATATTCCGGTAGCAATTTTTCTGTAATATTTTGATGGAGTCTTTGTTAAAAATTAAAAATTTTAGTTTCATTTTATACACTATTAACTCTATCCCTTGTTTGAATATCGACACATGGCTCCGCGGAGTGGCCATGCGGTCTAAGGCGCCGTGTCATGGATAGCGCGGCTCCTCCCGCCGCAGGTTCGAGTCCTCACTCGGGCTTGGGAGTGTGTGTTGTCCTCAGCTTAAGTTAGTTTAAGTTAAAGTATTGTGTAAGTCTAGTGAGTGATGATCTCAGCGGTTTGGTGCCTTATGAATTCACACACATTTGAACATCGACTCATGCAGCCACACAATGAGTCGCTGAAGACATATTCTACAAAGTGGAAATTGTATTCAGTGAAATATAAGATCAATGTATAAATTAACATTACTTTGCAGTGAAATTTGGTGTTCCCTGAAATCAAACTACCTGTTCTTGATTGATTTGCAATGACTTCGCTTAAAATTGTATGCTGAGAGAGTTCAAATGCTGAAAATATATCGCGGAAACAAACAGACTCAGTTAACGTGTTACTGACAGCAGAATGACGTGGACTAAATCTGCCACAACTGACCCTGGTGGGTTATTTTGAAATGAGATTAATAAGGAGATTTCGGACATAAATAATATCTCTTTTTTATGATGTCTCCATTCCGTTGCTTCAACAGCTTGGCGTCCCGTTTAGCTTCCGAATAGACACCTGCGACTATCTGATGATGCAGTACGCAAAATGTATTGGTACTCAGCATTTGTATTCATTTAGACCGGGATGATGTACGCCATTGTGGATGATAAACACAGTAAGTCTGTAGAGGAAGACATAGTGGGATTGTTTTGTTTTCTGGACTGGAGAGTGTTGCAACCTCTTGTAGCAACATGTATATGCTTCTGAATGGGAGGATAGATACGACTGCCATTTGGACTTGGTGTCAAGGGCGACTTGTAAGTGAAAATCTGTCCGCCACTTTGACATTTGTGTTCTTATAACTTTTGATGGATTTAAACGCAAGATGAGCCATTAATTCTTAATTGCATGCTCTTAATTGACGTGTAATCTTCAAGTACCTGCCATTCGCTGTACTTTAGCTACATAATACGTTTGAATCCGTCAGTTATTATGCTTCACAAATGTTGTTAACCTGAAATGCACTCCAGGTGTGGGGGTTGGGCAAAATGTGATAGTCCCGTTCTCCTCTTTCATTTTGTGATGCAAGGAGATATCAAACTAAGTACCTATTTTTTCTTTTTCCTCGCTTTTCTAGATGGTGTGAACTTACATTGGAAAGAATGACAGTTGTAGAATATTAAATCTATGGAAACTGCAGTTTCAGCCGTTTTATCTCCTGTAACGGGAGTTTTAGAAGAATGTAAGGAGTTCAACGTATCCCAATCAACATTGGAAGGATACTTTTGTAAAACTAAGAATAATCTTAACTATAGTGCTGACAGATCAGATGGAAAATTTTAAAATACGTTCATTGCAGACTACAAAGACCACCTATAGCATACCTGAAGTCAGTGGAGAGCAAACTTTTTATTCCAACGATGTAACATCTCGTTGCCATATTATTTGCGTATCAGTTATCAGAAAGAAATGGCTAACCACACAGATTTGACAAACACACATCTCTAGCTGGGCAGAACTGTGTTAAAAGATTTATTACTAGGCGTCCTAAGTCGTCTATTGGTATGCCAGAAAACACATCTGGTGCACGAGCGATGGGGTCTAATAAAGTAACGGTATGGTTGATTGTTTGATACGGGGGAGGGGACCATACAGCGAGGTCATCAGTTCCATCGGATTAGAAAAGGATGAGGAAGGAAGTTGACGATGCTTTTTTAAGAGAACCATCCTAACATTTGGCTTAAGTAGTTAAGGAAATCATGGAAAACCTAAATCAGGATGGCTGGACGCGGGTTTGAAAGGTCGTCCGCCCGGATGCGAGTCCAGTGTGCTAACCACTGCGCCACATCGCTCGGTGTATCAGTAAGAATAACTGCAACGTGGTATTCAGCTTGAAAAAATAATTGTACATTTTTAAAGCGATATTAAAATAGTTTTTTACGATTAATGATGATTTTGATTATTCCAAATTTCTTAGCGTAACCCGTTCATTAAAATTCTTTGTCTTAATATTATTATGACTTTCCTTACAATTGCAGTGTTTCTACAATAATTTCACAAAGAAATTGCGTTATCTAATTCTGTCCCGTGGCACAGCAGGAAATATGCAAGAATTTCTTTGAATGAAAGTAAAACCATACAACACAAACTTTTAAGTGATATTGAAGTAAGTTACATTAGGGTATAATACAAAGTGACCTTTAGGGATTATTTTTTTATTCTGATTTATTTTATAAGAATTTATAAAATGTTCAAATTTTCAAATGTGCGTGAAATCTTATGGGACTTAACTGCTAAGGTCATCAGTCCCTAAGCTTACACACTACTTAACCTAAATTATCCTAAGGACAAACACACACAGCCATGCCAGAGGGAGGACTCGAACCTCCGCCGGGACCAGCCGCACAGTACATGACTGTAGCGCCCAATACCGCTCGGGTAATCCCGCGCGGCAATTTTTAAAAAGTAAGTATCCTGTCCCGGTACGAGTTCCACTATATCTCGTCTTTACAAACCATGAGTAGTTTCTCATTTGACCTCGGAAGGTCGGTTAACTTCTGTTCTAGATATTCACTTCCGACATCATCAGCATGAGGGCAATCTGTAGTCTTATGAGCACTGAATAAATTTCTGCTGCCAAAATGGCTAAAATAATTGTTCGCGTAGATTATCGGTTTCGGCATTTCTCTGTTGCCATCTTCGGAAACAGGTAATTGCAGAAACTGATAATTTATACGAATAAATGATTTTAGCGATCTTGTCAATTGAAAATTTATTCAGTGTTGTCTTCTAGATGTTTCCACCAGGGAAAGTTCGTTGTGGTCAGCAGGAATCGAATACGGAACTTCAGCAAGCGATCCAAGCCCAAGTAACCACAATACTTCAAGACTAAGAAGGACATTTCATAATTAATCCGCTGGCCTCGCAGTCGGGAAGAAAATGTTCCAAAGGGCTCTCAGGCCTTGACGACATAAATCTTACTTGGTTTTCTTAATTCTAAGTCAGCTTATTACTTACGAGCTATAAACTGGGAGGCTCGACTGATTTTGTGATAGAGAGGGGGGGGGGGGGGTAGAGGTTAGTAGGTACAGGGAATAGTGTGGACTTATTCTAAATGAGAAAATTACACCTAGCAGTTAATTAGAAAATAAGACAACTGATTCGTGAAGGTAACATCTTAGACCTTCTTGTTACCAACAGGTCCAAACTGTTCGACTCAGTTAACGCGGAATAGGGAATCAGAGACAAAGACCGTTGCAATATCAGCGAATACGCCTGTAAAGTCAGGTTATCTCAGCGGCCAGTATGAAACACCCGTTTCTGAGACGGTTAATGTTGGCTTCAACAGTATTGTGTAATACGCCTTAGACGGTATGTAGCTAGCAAAGCTGTGGCAAATGGAAAAAACCCGCCATGGTTCGTCAGACATGTTATAAAGTTGCTTCGAGGGAAAAGAGTTTCGCTGCAGATTTAAAAGTAGGCACAGGCTCATGGATAAACAGAAATTGCAGCCAAATCAGCTTAATGTAAAAGTAAATTCGAAAGTAGAGTTATATCTGCCTATGTAACAGTTTAGCCTAAGAACTTTGGTTTTACATTAAATCAGTAAATGTTTAAAATCCATCTGTTCAGGCACTCTGTGACGGTTACGACATCGAAACGAGGGATGACAGAAAGTCGAAATACTAATCTCTCTTTCAGTACTATTACAATGAGGAAGATCGTTCTGCAAGTTTTCCGTTATACCTTCGAATGAACTCAAACTGACGGAAAGGAACTAAGATACCAAAGGACAGAAATTCAGCTGGAATTTCTCAACAGAGGAAAGGTGACTAGAATTGATGGGATACATGAACGATACCACGTAGAGCATGCGAAAACACTTGCTGCTGTTCTAGCAGCAGTCGACTGTAGGTCGTTGGAGGGGAGAAGCGTTCCTAATACTTGAGAAAAAGCGCAGGCCATTTCTGTTTTCAAGAAGGGCCGTCGAACACGTGGACGAAAATACAGGATTATATCGCAGACTACACTGTATTGCAGAATTCTGGAATACGTTTTACGATGGCATACTATAGAATTTATGGAAACCGGAAATTTCCTCAGTAAGAATCAACATGGATACCGCAGACGTTGATCGTGTGGAACCTGGCTATATCTGTTTGTCCACGAGATCCAGAAAGTAATAAACACCGAAATCCAGGTTCATTCCTTGTTCATTGACTTCCAGAAGGCTTTCCATACATTTCCACACTACCGGCTAATGAACAGAATACTAGCGTACGGAATACCACACTGGTTGTGAAATTGTACTGGAGAGTTCCTAGCAAATATAACACTGTAAGTCATTCCTAACGGAAAGAAATCTTGAGATCGAAACGCATAGTGGCCATACCACATTCAGTAACTTTCAAAATGTACACGGTGGGCAAAATGAAACTGGCAATGGAAATATTTCATATACCTTAAGACAGGCAACACAACTTACTCCTTCCGTACATGTGACTGATGATGTAAATTAGGTTGCCTATCTTAAGGCGTATAAAATATTTTCCAGGCCAGTGTTATTTCGAGCCGCAGTGGTAACACCGGCCCCCTTCAGATCACCAAAATTAAGCACTGTCGGGCTGGGCTAGAACTTCGATGGGTGACCATCCGGTCTGCCGAGCGTTGTTGGCATGCGGGGCGCACTCAGCCCTGGTGAGACAAACTGAGGACCTACGTGATTAAGAAGTAGCGGCTCCCGTCCGGAAACTAACGTAAGGCCGGGAGAGTGGTGTGCTAACCACACGTCCCTCCATATCCGCATCCAGTGACGCCTATGGGCTAGGATGACACGGCGGCCGGTCGGTACAATTGGGCCCCCATGGCTTGTTTCGGAGGAGTTTAGTTATATATATATATAACGATGAAGTAGATAAAATCGGAAGTTCCATGAGGCTTTTCGCTATTGTATACAGAAATGTCGCAACTATAGAAAATTGTTAAAAATGCAGGAAGACCCGCAGAAACATTGGCGCATGCAGTATGGAATGGCAGTTATGTGGCTTATTGAGCTTAATTAGGTAACTAGAGCAATTACCATTCGATTGTACTATTGAAGAACAAGCACTGGATGCAGTCACAATCCATTAAATGTCTAGGAGAATGTATATGGAATGGAACGACTACATAAAACTAATCGCGCACTAGGCAGAAGCCAGACTGAGACTGATTGGAAGTATCGTCAGGAAGAATAATCCACCCACAAAGGGGGCAGCTCGTTCGACCAATACTTGAATATCGCTCGTCAGTCAACGATCCGTACAATTCAGGATTAATGCAAGAAATAGTAAGGATTCAAAGAAGAGCCACGCGTGTGGTTACAGATTCATTTAGTCAGCGCAAAACCGTCAAGAAAATACTCCGCTAACTGCTGTGTCAGTTTCTACAAGAGAGACGTTCTGAATCATAGAGTGGATTAATATCAAAATAGTGAGAGTGGACGTTCCAGGAAGAATCAACGCGTCCGCCAATATATTACTCTATCCCGTGAGTATCTCGCGAGATGGCCGTTAAGGCAGTACTAGAGGGATTCGAGACTGAAGCTTAGCAACAACTGTTCTTAATGCGGATCACTGGCGACTGCAACTGGAAAATCGTCGAGTAACAATGGTGCACAAAGTATCCTCCGCCAAGAATCACAGGACAGACTGCGCAGAGTGGATGTAGATTACGACGCGTGCCAAAGTTGTTTCATCAGTATCCTTTTCACTAATTCACGACATACTGTCGGTGGAACGGCAACCAATATGAAACTGAAAAAGTGTATGTTTTAGTCTGCAGTCGCAGATTGTTTAGTCTGTCTGCTGGATTCCGGTTTCAGTACACCGTACCATCCTCAGGCCATCCCTTATCACGCAGTCGTCACGATCGATTTAGAAGGTGTGTCAAAGAGTCACGAAAAGTCTCGGCCAACGGCGGTGCAGTTCCACAAGACAGGTGCTCTGAATCGCCTACTTGGAAACCGAGGATGATGACTGCGTGTGAGGAATGGCCTGAGGATGGTACTGTGTACCGAAACCGACAGTCACGAGACAAAATAAGGAATTTGTGACCATAGACTAAAATGTATACTTTTTCTCCATCCTTTCCATATCGGAAAATGCGCTCCGTCTGTAATAAGTTTAAAGCTTTGCCGTTGATGGTAGTTTTCGAGATAACACCCTTTTTTTTCTTTCGTATCCGATATTATCTACATTCCTCTCTCCCGAGGGGCGTTCAGTGAGTAGTGCAATACACAGTCTTCTGAAGGCGGGTTGGGTTTATTCAAGATTCCGATACACCAGATTGTTCCCGTCTCTTTTGGGAACAAAACCCTGCCTTTCAATGCAATTTCCATTCCGTGCGACTGCTTTACACCACCTTACTGGGAGGCCCTGCATGCGCGCATGGCACCACTCTACTGGTCGAGCCACCAAATTGCTGCATCAATAACCTCGACATCATCCCCGTAATTGCTTTCCTCGAAGTGCAAACTTCATTGTGCCAAAAAGATGGAAAGTGCGAGATCCCGACTGTGGAGTGGATGAGAGATAACAGTCCGTTGAAGCTTTGTGAGCTTCTCTCAGGTGCTCAGGCTAGTGTGAGGCCTTTGCGCTGTCATAGAGAAGGAGGAGTTCGTTTGGATTTTTCTAACGACGACGAGGTCGATTCTTCCAGTTCCGGAGGGTAGCACAATACACTTGAAAGTTGATCGTTGCGCCATGAGGGAGAATATGAAACAAAATAATCCCTTCAGAATCCCGGAAGATCGTCTCCATTACTTTAGCTGTTTCTTCGGAGCAGAGGTGGTTTGGCATCAATCCATTGATTGGCTTTTTTGTTTCCGGTTCGAAGTGATGAACCCATGTTTCATCGTCTCCGACGATATGCGAAAAAAAATTGTCACTATCAGTGTCACAATGCCCAAGCAATTCCACACACGTGGTCGTTCGTTATAGTCCTCTGTTAGGCAGTGAGGAACCGAGGTCAGCACACAACTGTGTGTGCCCGAACTGGTGGACAAGTATCTCAGCATTACCAACAGAGACATACATTCGTGCAGCGAGGTGTTTGACTGTGATCTGATGATTACCTCGAATGAGAGTGTCCGCACGTTCCAATATTCAGGAGTCACACGGTATGCAGCCGGCCGGCTCGTGGGATATCGGGCAGGTTAGCACGACCTTGTTGCGATAATGATAGACAACCCGCCGAATGATTCACAGTGCTTTTCTTCACTGCCAGGTCTATGTAGACATTCTGCTAGTGCTCACGAACATAGGCTATGGTCACCGGCCGGTGTGGCTGAGCGGTTCTAGGCGCTACAGTCTGGAACCGCGCGGCCGCTACGTTACAGACGCCGTTTTGAAGGCTACGTATAGCGTTACCATCTGCGGGAAACTCATGAGACTTCAAAAAATGTTCAAATGTGTGTGAAATCTTATGGGACTTATCTTCTAAGGTCATCGGTCCCTAGGCTTACACACTACTTAACCTAAATTATCCTAAGGACAAACACCCACACGCATGCCCGAGGGAGGACTCGAACCTCATGAGACTATAGGGGCTCAAGCGGGAATATTCCACCATGTTCCACAATAGGTTTCACATTTTTTCAACCGATATTGGAATAGAAATAATTGAACGACTTCCTTATTATTGCAATTTTGCTTTTGTAGCTTCTGTGAGTTATTGTTTTGTTCTGTAGTTCATCCACATTCCCTTCACGGTCATCGATACACGTGTGCATTGTTACGTCGAATGAGTGTACCAGTTATTATACGACTTGCCAAACTCCGGTCATACGTGACGCGTATCCTGTTCCCACAGACTAACGATTTCCACGCCCCGAACAAAATTTCAAACAACGCACACGCACACCTATCCCGAAATTAGGCAGACCGGTGCAACGGTGCCGCCGACACCGAAGCGGATGCGCGCTGCCGTTTCGCACCCGCGCGGCTCAGCAGATCAAAAGCGCAGCCTCTGTGACGCGACTCTGCGTGTTTTTAATTGGCATTCCTTGCAGCCACTGTCACGCTGCCCGCATGGCGCCGCCAAAAGCCATACAAAAGGATTCCGCGCCTAAGCAACTTCATTTCACCCATTTTTCCCCCCCTCCCCGTACCTATCTATTGGTCTCCCGTATACTTCACTCCTCCTGTCACTCACACTTCTCTTTTTCAGGTCTGGCGGTACGGTTGTGCGGGTACCGGATGTGCAGCGAAGCGCCATTGTACAGCAGCAGAGGAATAAAATAATTAAACCGCTGTCCTGCCGAGGCCGCGCCACCAGCCGTCATTACGGGCACAGAGGTACGCCGTTTGCGGCAGCCGGCGAACGCGGGACGTGAGTCCGCTGCTAACGGGCCGGCCGACGCGCGCGAACTGCCCTGCCCGGCCGGCCGGCCAGCTCCTCGCCGGCCGCCTCGCGTCGTATTACCGCCGGCTGCAACTTGCTCATAGGCTCCGCGGGCCGCTGGCCGGTGGAGCGACGCGGATTATGGCGTAATGAGGAAAAGGCCACCAGGATAATGAACGCGGCGTGCGCGTGCATCTGCCAGAGAGGTGGGCCCCAAAGCCCTCCCTCCCTTTCTCTCTCTCTCTCTCTCTCTCTACTGCAACGGGCTTGTGCAACTCTTCAACCCGGCCGCATCGTTGCCTGCTGTGACATAAATTTTGCCCTTTGTGCGCGATACGTAGTACGTGAGGATACTGCAGTTCGCAACGTGGGTGCCCTATCCCTGAACAGACATGCTGCAGGGCTAATAAGCTCTCAGAGCGCACAGAGGAGTGTTTGAAATCAATGCAATCAAAGTACACTTGCAAGTAACTCAAATAACTGTACGCTGTACAGAATATTTTCGTCGCATACCATGACAGACGTACCGGCTGATTCACAAAGATTTTAATTAAATTACACTGAAATGAACACCCTTAGCTGGTTACAGGCGTTGACATACGTCAACAGGGACAGATGAAAATGTGCGCCTCGACCGGGACTCGAACCCGTGATCTCCTACTTACATGGCAGACCCTCTATCCATCTGAGCCACCGAGGACACAGAGGATAGCGCGATTGCAGGGATTTATCTCTGGCACGCCTCCCGCGAAACCCACATTCTCAACGTATTGTCCCGCACTACATTCGTAGTGCCCCCGCCCATTATACTCATTACTCGCGGCGCGTTGCCGATTCCCGTAAAAGTTCGGGCACTGTTTGCGCATTCGCACAGAAGAAGAAGATGGTCAAGTGACCGGTGAGCCTTAACTATATATTTACTAAGATGGTATCTGTTCTTTCTGACATGTCCGAAAGAACACATACCTTCGGTGACCAAGCAGCTCGTTAGAATGAAATTACAATGAAATGAACACCCTTAGCTGCTTACAGGCGTTGACATACGTCAACGGGGACAGATGAAAATGCGTGCCGCGACCGGGACTCGAACCCGTGATCTCCTGCTTACATGGGAGGCGCTCTATCCATCTGAGCCACCGAGGACACAGAGGATAGCGCGACTGCAGGGATTTATCTCTGGCACGCCTCCCGCGAAACCCACATTCTCAGCGTATTGTCCCGCACTACATTCGGACTGACCCCGCCCATTATACTCATATTTTAATTGTTTATAACCGACGTCCAATTATAAGAGATAGAAACAGGTTGCGCGTGTCACTGCATAAAGGACGGTTTAACGTTTGTTTGCAGCAACATGGCGACTATAGCCCGAGATATGGTTGAAATGGTTCAAATGGCTCTGAGCACTATGGTACTTAACTGCTGAGGTCATCTGTCCCCTAGGACTTACAACTACTTAAACCTAACTAACCTAAGGATATCACACACATCGATGCCCGAGGCAGGATTCGAACCTGCGACCGTAGCGGTAGCGCGGTTCCAGACTGAAGTGCATATAACCGCTCGGCCATACAGGCCGCCCAGGATTTTCACCAACCTCAAATAGCGCTGTGGCGTGCTCTGAAAAGACTACTGCATATGAAGCCTAACAAGTTGCAGTTACTACAGTAATTGCGTCCCGGCGTCAAATGTCACAAGTTATGAATTTTGCATTTCATTTCTCCACGATATGGCAGAGGACCCATTTTCTGAAAGACTCATCTTTATTGACGAATCGACGTTTCATCTATCGGGAAAAGTAAACTGTCAAATTGTAGCCGTCCAGTGTGGCCGAGCGGTTCTGGGCGCTTCAGTCTGGAACCGCGCGACCGCTACGGTCGCAGGTTGGAATCCTGCCGCCGGCCGCGGTGGTCTCGCGGTTAAGGCGCTCAGTCCGGAACCGCGCGACTGCTACGGTCGCAGGTTCGAATCCTGCCTCGGGCACGGATGTGTGTGATGTCTTTAGGTTAGTTAGGTGTAAGTAGTTCCAAGTTCTAGTGGAGTGATGACCTCAGATGTTAAGTCCCATAGTGCTCAGAACCATTTGAACCATTTTTTTTGTCAAATTGCAAAAATTTTGAGTCACAAATTCTGCAGTCCACGTCGAACATGAAGGACACTCACCGAAACTGAATGTTTATTGTGGCACTTCTGTTCACAACGTTGATGGTCCTTCCTTCTTCGCGGAGGAAACTGTGTGAGGAACGTCGTACGTGGATATGCCGCGAAACTGGTTGTTATCTCAACTTCATGAAGATTCCAATGATTTCATTACTATGCATTATTTCACACCGTCTCACCTTCACCTTGAGATGTGCTGTTATCTCAACAACAAAAAAATGGTTCAAATGGCTCTGAGCATTATGGGACTTAATATCTGAGGTCATCAGTCCCCTAGAACTTAGAACTACTTAAACTTAACGAACCTAAAGACATCACACACATCCAAGCCCGAGGCAGGATTCGAACCTGCGACCGTAGCGTAGCCGTTTCGAAGTTCCTCAAGCAACGCAGACTTCTCAATCTCATTGTTTGATATAGTGTCTGTGTGGACATAAAACTTTGACCCTTCCTATATCCAGTGACATGTGCAATGTGTTTCTTTCATAGTTCGTCTGTAATAACCAAGCCGGCCGGTGTGGCCGTGCGGTCTAGGCGCTTCAGTCTGGAACCGCGAGACACCTCCGGTCGCAGGCTCGAATCCTGCCTCGGGCATGGATGTGCGTGAAGTCCTTAGGTTAGTTAGGTTTAAGTAGTTCTAATTTCTAGGGGACTGATGACCACAGATGTTAAGTCCCATAGTGCTCAGAGCCATTTGAACCTTTTTTTTTTTTTTTTGTAATATCCTAGTCTGTACTTTCTTTCTGGATCATCCTGTTTATTGGGAGTTAATATTTATGGATGGTCGGGGAGGGGGGAAAGGGAGGTAGGGTTGGCAACGACAGAACATAAAAGGACAACTGATAGCCGCGCGGGATTAACCGAGCGGTCCAGGGCGCTGCAGTCATGGTCCGTGCGACTGGTCCCGGCGGAGGTTCGAGTCCTCCTTCGGGCATGGGTGTGTGTGTGTGTTTGTCTTCAGGATAATTTAGGTTATGTAGTGTGTAAGCTTAGGGACTGATGACCTTAGGAGTTAAATCCCATAAGATTTCACACACATTTGAACGTTTTGAACATTTTGACAACTGATAAGTAAAGATGGTGCCATTTCACTAGAATGATGTAAATCTCATTTCATTGTCTCCTGTGTCGAACCTCCTAATTAACGTTGTTAATGAAGATTACAGTTATTCATCTACACTGCCGCGAAGAAAATACAACACGCTTTAGGTCTGTGTTCGGTGGATAAAATACTGACGAATCGATTACCAGACCGAACGTGAGGAGAGGGACTAGTGTAACTGATTAATACAAACCGTAAAAAAATGCACGGAAGTATGTTTTTTAACACAAACCTACGTGTTTTTAAATGGAACCACGATAGTTTTGTTAGCACATCTGAACATATAAACAAATACGTAATCAGTGCCGTTTGTTGCATTGTAAAATGTTAATTACATCCGGAGATATTGTAACCTAAAGTTGACGCTTGAGTACCACTCCTCCGCTGTTCGATCGTAAGTATCAGAGAGCACCGAATTACGTAGGGATCCAAAGGGAACGGTGATGGACCTTAGGTACAGAAGAGACTGGAACAGCACATTACGTCCACATGCTAACACCTTTTTATTGGTCTTTTTCACTGACGCACATGTAGGTGTACATTAACATGAGGGGTGAGGTACACGTACACACGTGGTTTCCGTTTTAAATTAGGGAGTGGAATAGGGTGTGTCCCGACATATCAGGCCAATAGATGTTCAATGTGGTGGCCATCATTTGCTGCACACAATTGCAATTACTGGCGTAATGAATGTCGTACACGGCACAGTACATCTGGTGTAATGTCGCCGCAGGCTGCCACAATACGTTGTTTCATATCCTCTGGGGTTGTAGGCACATCACGGTACACATTCTCCTTTAACGTACCCCACAGAAAGAAGTCCAGAGGTGTAAGATCAGGAGAACGGGCTGGCCAATTTATGCGTCCTCCACGTCCTATGAAACGCCCGTTGAACATCCTGTCAAGGGTCAGCCTAGTGTTAATTGCGGAATGTGCAGGTGCACCATCATGCTGATACCACATACGTCGACGCGTTTCCAGTGGGACATTTTCACGCAACGTTGGCAGATTATTCTGTAAAAACGCGATGTATGTTGCAGCTGTTTGGGCCCCTGCAATGAAGTGAGGACCAGTGAGGTGGTCGCCAATGTTTCCGCACCATACATTTACAGTCCACGGTCGCTGTCGCTCTACCTGTCTGAGCCAGCGAGGATTGTCGACGGACCAGTAATGCATGTTCCGTAGATTCACTGCTCCGTGGTTTGTGAAACCCGCTTCATCGGTAAACAGGTAGAACTGCAACGCATTCTGTGTTAATGCCCATTGACAGAATTGCACTCGATGATTAAAATTATCACCATGTAATTGCTGATGTAGCGACACATGAAACTGGTGAAAGGGGTGACGATACAGCATGTGAATGACACTACTTTGACTCAGTCCACCGGCTCTCGCAATGTCCCGTGTACTCATGTGTGGGTTCATAGCAACAGCAGGTAACACACCAGCTGCACCCGCTTCTCCTGTGACGGACCTGTTACAGACCCGTTTGCGTGCTACGACCGTACCTGTTGCGTACAGTTGGCGGTAGATGTTTTGCAATGTGCGGCACGTTGGATGCTCTCTGTCCGGGTACCGTTCTGCATACACCCTGCAGGCTTCAGCTGCATTTCGTCGACACTCGCCATAGATGAGTATCATCTCCGCCTTTTCAGAGTTCGAATACACCATGGTCACAGTTCCTACAACACTACACTATCACAGACGTCTGGTAACATGGTGTACTACAGTTGGTCTGCGTGCGGAGACGAGTGCAGAATAACAATAGCAGCAAGCGCTACATGCGGACACTGTGACAACTAGACCAAACCACAACAGTGCACTACAGCCACACACGTAAACACGGTCGTCATCGTAAACATGTCCCTGCAGATGTGCTCGCCGACCGTGGCCCGTGTTTGTTACAACACGCAACTGTGCGTCGGAGGTTTCAAGCGTCAACTTTAGGTTACAATATCTCCGGATGTAATTAACATTTTACAATGCAACAAACGGCACTGATTACGTATTTGCTTATTTGTTCAGATGTGCTAACAAAACTAACGTGGTTCCATTTAAAAAAAGTAGGTTTGTGTTAAAAAACATACTTCCGTGCATTTTTGTATGGTTTGTATTAAACAATTATACTAGCCCCTCTCCTCACGTTCGGTCTGTGGAATCGGTTCGTCAGTACTTGATGTGGTTTACGAAATATATCCAGCGGTAACGTTAGGTGACTCACCCTGTATATGCATACTGAGGATTTCTCGAGTTGGAGTTAATAGACGATCAGATGGCGCTGAGCAGCCTTGTCTGTGCATCCTCTGTTTTGACTCTGCAGGCAGTAACTGCTGAATTTAAAGATCGACAGTGTTTGCAACATTCATCTTTAACGGCTTCAGTCATTTGTTCTGGGTGGCATGGTGGGCTTTTGGGAAACCGGATGTAAGTATAGACGAACTGCTGTACGTGTTGTGCAAATTGTATGGGTAATGTGTCGCTGTTTTCAACAGTGATCTGTTAACGTTCCCACACCTATAGACGAGGTTCTGGACGGCCACGTTGTACAGGCGTAAGTCGACGCATTGTGCGAACAGCGGTGGCCGACATCACGTCATGCAGGAACGAAATCCGGTCACATGTCGCACCTGTTGTATCATTAGGAACTACTGAGAACCGTCTGCTTGCAGCAGGGAGTTCTACTAGGTAGGTGAAGGTGTAGACTTGGTGAATTGCGCCGGCCTGAGTGGCCGTGCGGTTCTAGGCGCTGCAGTCTTGAGCCGAGCGACCGACACGTTCGCAGGTTCGAATCCTGCCTCGGGCATGGATGAGTGTGATGTTCTTAAGTTAGTTCGGTTTAATTAGTTCTAAGTTCTAGGCGACTGATGACCTCAGAAGTTGAGTCGCTTAGTGCTCAGAGCCATTTGGTGAATTGCCTGTTCCAGAGTGGATTCGCCCACGACACACAGATCCCATTCAAGGCTTCATGTGTGTGTGTGTGTGTGTGTGTGTGTGTGTGTGTGTGTGTGTGTGTGCGTGTGCGTGTGCATTAAGGTTTGGGGGATTGGGCACCAATTGTAGTTTGCAGTCTCATTTAGTATTTTTGTGGAGAAAAGCAACCAACGCTCGTTCCATTCTGTAGGTTGTCATCCCCGTCCTACGGCCATTTCTTCCACAGAAAGGTGACCTGCTTTTTCATCAGGACAATGCTTTTCCACATATGGCTGCTGTGGCACAACGTTCTCTTGTTTGTGTATAACAACTGCCGTTGCCAGCAAGGTCACCAGGTCTCTATCCAATTAAACACTTATGGGGCGTGATGAAGTGGACTCTTAATTGTTCTTCATGGCCCGTAAGAGTCATTGCCTTAATGGTCAAGATGCTCGGGTCATTCTAGGGTAGGGTGCTATTCTGCACCTCTATGCTCGTTTACACGCCAGAATACAAGCCTGTGTTGCGGCCATAGTGCAGTACAGTGTGCGTTGATCCTTGGGTACCTTTCGCTGTACCGTTTGTTTCATTTGATTTGTTTTGATACACCCCCACAATGATGACCTACCTGACATGTCGATTGTGAATAAAATGTCCTTGAGGGTATTGTATTTCTTTCTGTCTGTGTATTTGTCATACCCAGGAGGTTTTACAATCTCTTTTTTCTTCCAGTGTCTCAGCCAAGTGTCATCTAGCAGTTTTTTGTCCCTTCCTCTGGAAAGAATTTACCACACACATTTCTTATGGTTATTTCTTACTGGCTGTGTGAATATCGGAAAGGAAGAGAATAGAACCGTTTGAGAATGTTGTAAATCAGAAGCTCTGATAAGACAAAAACTCAAGAGGTTGTCCACAGAATCGGTAAGAAGAGGAACGCGTGGAAAAATTGACAAGGGTACAGCATGGTAGGACCGTGTTAAGACATCAAGGAACTACTTCCACGGTAGTTGCGTAAGCTGTAGGGCGTAATAAGACATGTTACAATATCTGTAAGGCGCAGGTGCTACTCTGTACTGAAAAGGTTGCCACAGGACAAGAATTCGTTACGGGGATGGGGGCATCAAACAGTTAACAGACGGATTGCAAAAGGAATGAACCTTATTCTCAATACAGAGAAACATTTGGAAATACGTTTTGATTACCTATTCTAAGTTTAAAAATTGCCGGTACAACGTCTAATATCTTCCCTATTTCGATGTTTACAGTACAAATTGATACAAATAATGACAGCTGATAAGAAGGTTAATCAAACTAAGACTTTTGACTTTTGTGGCCATTACCGAACCAACAGAAATGATCAGGCAGGCCAAACACTTTGAAACAAAGTTTTCCATCCCTGAATGTCTTTCTGCTGCTTTCAGAAGATCACAGGATCTATCACGGAAGACATGAAGTCCGAACTTCAGTAGTTGCATAGCTTCAGAAGTGTCTGCAAGATAATAAATTTATCCTGATGATACGTAAAAATACACAGTGGTAGAGTGTAGTGTATTACGCAAAATTCATAAAGGGACATGCTACATTGGTTCGGTATTACGGAATGTAGGGAAATTAAGTTATGTGAACGACGATGTCATTGTCTGCTACACAGTGATATTTATTCCTGAATAACGGTTTCCTATTGGAAATGTAATACGTTAAGGTAAGCTAACGGCCTTATGTTCTAATAGCCAACACAAGGGAGACTTTTGTATATGGAGAGAACCTGCTGAGGTTCATTAGTTTTGTACATCCACTTGCTGCGTATTATCAGAGGGTGGCGAGCGCTGAGAGAAACTTACGAGATTTATTTACAGTACCTATAATTATTGAAAGAGATTTTGTACAACGATCCAGTCCGTAACGGAAATATTGCCCTAACATGAGATTCTGGAGGACAATGAACACTGTAATATGTAATGCCAGTGGTATAGATGCCATGTGACTTACAGCTGTGATAATAGAATTACTGTTTCTTATTATTTATTTTAATTTATTTATTTGTAGCTTTAGCGAAAGATACCCATTTGTCTACAAACAGTCTTCAAGTCGTCATCACAAACTAATGTGAATCGTAAAAACAGAAACAAGTAATATATGTAACAGGATAACACAGTGCTGTTTAAGAAGTTACTATGTATTACACTATGCGATACACAGCTATTACGTCCGTGCACTTAGCCACTACTGTAAGAGGTCGAAATATGCACCAGAACTAGTTGAGGGAACTACATAGAAGACAGCATATTATTCGTAACTACAAGACCAGTATTGTAGTGCGATGACCGTATGTGACTTTGCACGGAAGAAATTATTAACCATGGGTCAGGAATGATTAAAAGCAGCCTTCAAGAGTTGTGGGTGGCGAGTGCCCATAGAAAGAGTACTGTTAAAGTGGCACAGTCTAGTTCCGAAAACTAAAAGTCAAGCATGTCTCTTATATATGATCCATGAGAATTTCTAATAACAACAATCAAATAATGTACTGGTAATGAAGCTTAAGCTGTTCGATGGATTAAAACAATGTACTCATATTTTGAATGTAAACTCGTTTTCCATGTACGACGCTTCTGTTTTTCCTTCTCTCCCTGTTGACGTCCGACTTTCTTTGTGACCGTAGCGTGCCACCCATTCTTTTCACAACGAGGGAATATATTGTCCGCGATTGAAATCGACTTGCCCCTGGTGTCTGTCCGATTATGATATGTCGTCCACGTCAGAGGCAGAAAGAGGCAGCCTTCGGAAACACAAAAATTGTTTTTTGCTTGAGCAAAGCAAAGCGGTGACTTCTTGCATGTTTATACATCAAAAACCGACATGTCTTCATAATTTTCACCATTTAATGCCCTACGTTTTGATTTATAACTGCTTAATGTACTCAAAACATACACAGAAAACAAATTAAATCGGATGTGTTTGTTTTGTTTCATACGAGGCAGTAACGTTCACACTTCAATGCTCATTTGGCCCAAAATCTTATCTAAATCAATATTGCTCATTCAGGCTTGCAGTATTGAAAAATAAAGATGCACTGAGGATTATATATGTATTAAACTGCAAGTTCCAATATAGCTAGTTGTATAAGTCACTTCTAAAGACGCAGGAAAGACAGCATATAACAGTTGCAATAGGAATGTGCCTGGTAAATCGAGGTGATATTTACAGGTAAGTGCGCTTTACTTAATTTCACTGGACCCATATAGTACTAAATAAGAAAATTTTTGCTCGTTGTAACCACACATTTGGAAGTCTCTTACGAAGCATTGGGATTTCATATCTTGGCCAAAACGTTGGAACCTCAATAGTCCTTAACCGGAAAGTATTATCACTGATGAAACCCAAATTATATTCGAGAAAAGTCACTGCTCCTTATAGTCTCTAACATGGCACAACATTAAGAGAAGAGCACAGAAAGGTGCAGCAAGCAAAGGGTTGAGAGACTGTTCTCGACGTCAATTCACAGCTACATTGTAACTATGCTCTGCTGAACAACAAACTGTACAGTTAGATGTCGTGCCCAGAACATTACTACTTTTCCGGGCATAGTATCATGTCATTGTGGGTTCTCAGATCATTATGAGTTCTCAGATAAAACACGAAAGTGCATTTAGCCAAGGTCGGGCGAGGTACTACGTAGTTGAACGAACTATTCTGGTGTATCCTGCAGTGATCTCCAGATTCTCACTTGGCTGTGCCCGACGCTGCTTTCAGCCATCTCTCTGTATTTTCAGTAATGTTTCTAAATGTTTTCAAGTATGTTCGGCCTACAAATGGAGTCGCCAATTCTCTTTATATCGAAAGATAGTCAAAGAAGCCGATCAGTCAATCAAGCCAATTAAACCAAAGTGTATTTTAAGGGAAGTGTGCATGACCCGATTTTTGCAAGGAGAGAAAACAGCACTCTGCAGAGTTCACTTGCGTTTAGTTCAGTTAAACGACTGCATCGAATTTTAGTGCAGCCAGCAATGCTCCCCCTTTTCTATTCGGTGCAGTGGTGTCCGTGCAAGTGCATTGGGAAGCTTCATCCTTAGACAGAGGGGCGCCTGGGCCCTCCTTGCCAAACAGGTCCGGGACCGGCCAGCAAGGTGTTCGGGGTCCTATCACATCGGTCTCTCTTCTTCCCAGCCGGTTTTCATGTCCCTACTGCTACTGCCAACTTTCTGTTACTGCGCCACAGCCACGGAGATAATATGACACTGCTAATACCTAACAGTACGACGTGTAATGATCTTCTCCTTTATTTAATAGAATAATTAGTGATTAACAGCAGAATTACCTCTCTCCCATTCACTCACCCTCCCCCCCCCCCTCTCTGTCTCTCTGTTCCTCTCTAAAGAACTGTTCAACAGTTCGGCGTAGAACAAAAAAGCCTACAGAATAAATGTAATACATCTGATCTAACACCAGAGATTCCAATCTTCAGCTGGCCTGGGTGTACGTGTCCCATCCACTCAGGACCGTTGTCAGTAACCACAGGTTGTGGGCTCCAGTCTCGTAGCGGATATGGATATTAAACCGAACGTCTTTGGTCTCTGAAATGTATTCGTTGTTTTCCCTTTAACCTTATGTCGACCACAAAGAACTGTGATTTGAAAATTGCAATCGTTTATGAGACGAATTAAAACAGTTACTTGTGTCAGTATCTTTTATTTTTTTCCAAGATGAATTTCGAGTTCGTGCGCTTTTATTCTCAGGTGGATCAGTGGATTACATTAGTATTTCATTTTTTGCCTGTAACCATTTCTGTCTTAATGTTCAATATGTCTCTGAAATCATGTATTATTAAAAAGAATAATGCTACCTATAATAAGTTCCAATCTTAAGCGCATTGTACTTTGTTACATATACACATGTGTACTGCTGAATTTACACATAAAGACAAAACAAAAACAGTCCAGAAATTCCCTTAAATTATTTCAACAAATTCTTGAAATGTATGAGTATGCAAACTTTCCCGGTGTAGACTGCTGGTGAAATCTTCTAGAACCCTAAATGATTTCATTGATCGTAGTTTCGTAAATACGGTCGAGAGGGCAGCATCCTCTTCCGTTTTCGTACAACTACTCCCCTCTGGCCTTCATCTCTTGTTTAACACGTTTTGTTCGTACTCTAAAGAAGAGGGAACGGTTTTCCACCGGCAATGAATATGTAGTTGGCTACCACGTGACATAAAAGCTTACAAAGGCAACTTTTGTGAGTCGAGTGTCTACAAATGTCAAAGCAGTCAGTCCGCAGGATAATATGCGGGTTAGACTGCACGACGTTCCTGAACTGTAGCTGAGGAACACATAAACGTATTCAGTTATCACAACCCAACTAAACCTGCCATAGCTGCCTATAAATGGCACAGTAAACGCTTTTGACAACATGGATATTAACCAGATTGTATAGTGAGAACTACATAGACACACGCCTGCATCTCACGGAATGTAAGCAGTGTAATGTCACGTAACGACGGAAGAAAGGATAAATCACATATGTAGACTGATTTGTATGTAGCTGTTCTGTGTATTGAGGAAACTTTGCGCCATCGCTAGTCATTCTCTTTCTTGTTCCAATGACAAAAAGAACGAGAGAAAATTCTCTGTGGACCTTTTCACAAGCTCTAATCTGCCTTATTTTGCCCTTACGGTTGGAATATTAAGGAGTTAACGTTGGACCCCGTGTACTTGTTCCGCAACCTGTCGCAAATTATGGTTCTATAAACTTATACAATGGCGTGTTCCTTCCAAGAATTTTCATATAGGCTCACAGAGAATTTTAGTACTGATCGGACAGGTAACGAATCTACTAGGACACCCCTGAATTTCCTCACTGCCTTCTATTAATCTGGTTTGTTTCGATCTCAGGCACACGAACAGAACTCGAGAACATGTATCTCTAGAGTTCTGTATGTGGTCTCCTTTATAAGTAAGCTACACTTCTCCAGATCTTTTCATTTGAACCATAGTCAGTCATTCGCCCTTTCTACAATTGCTCTTACGTGCTTGTTTCATTTCCTGTCACTTCGCAACGTTTCACTTACGTATTTAATCTGTCTTAGAATATTGCGAAATGTGTATAAAATGCATGTTTAACCATCAGCTGATTTTGAATCCGAATGTCGAGCGGTTTCACTCATGGACCATCTTCACGGATAAGGGTTAAAAGGTTTAAGCCAGAACATTGCATTTGTCATTATTCAAGCAATGTGTAAAGCAGTACTGCTCTGTGTAGTGTTGTGGCTTAAACAATTTAACCCTCATCCGTGGAGATGGCCCATGACTGGAACCGGTCAATTTTTGGGTTTAAAATAAAAGGAGCTGATGGTCAAACATGCATTTTATACATTACTTGACTGCTGTTAATAGTCACCTTCCGAAAATGTGTATTACGGAATACGTTTCCTACTCATTTACATTAATTTACATTTATCTCCATTTAAAGCAAGCAGCTTGTCTTTGGACCAGATACAAATTCCCTCCACATTAGATACACATTATGACGGAAATTTCTCTGCACCGTCTTCCAGTGAACGGGTTCTACGTGCGCCAAACAATGCATCCAAGAGCATATAATTGAAGAAAAAGTGCGACAGCATCGTCAACATTTTCTGTCAGAATGATACAAGGGAGGAAATTTTAAGTGTCCATTTGTTCAGACCATATGCCATAAGCATTTCACACCAGTTATTAGCGTTCAGTTACCCATCAGCGACTTTATTGCAAAGATGAAGCAACAGGTAATCTCTAAATATTAACATTACTCTTGTGCGTCTGAGAAATTAACTGTTGCGGACAGTTTAAAGTTGGTCCAATGGTCATAAAACTCGATCACCTATTTTAGAAGCAACTAAGGATAATGACACAAAAAACTTGCGCTAATACTGTCACATATCGCCACTTTTGTGTTTGAAAACGTGGGATTTGTACGGAAAGGGAGGGAAGGTACGAGTAGTTTTCCCTACTTTTGACTTTAGCAACAGTTCTCGCTCGTGACAATTGTGACAGCAGAGAGTCCTCCCCCAGATGTCGAATTCTGTAGTATGTGCAGTTGAGAAGAAGCAAGTTCGAGGGGAATTAGCAGCTGGTTATTGTGTGGTTCTGTTCAGCACACTTCGCTGTTCTTGAGAAAACGTAAGTTCGCAGCCTGCAGTAGCGTGATACATATTCTGAGCAGCTCGCTTACTTGTGTCTTCCTAATGCACAACTCATGCTACCGATTCCATTTATTGTACATTGTCATGTGGGATTCTTCAACTTTGAATATGTGGTCTGCACAGATAAAAACCTTGGTTCTTTATTCTCCATGCATTCTGACAGGAAAATTTTGGCACGTTCCTCGTGTTAACGTCCTTGAAGGTCAATGTAACTGATTATCCAGATAACTTAGCACTCTGTCAGTTTGTTGTTAATTTCTTGAGCAAATAAACTCATGTCATACGCAGTCTTGACTTAAATTTAAAGATCCGTCAACTTGTCCTGAAACCTTTCATGACCAGGCAACCCATTATAAATAGATATAACCTGTTGTCCACCCAGCTGGTTAACTTTCCTGTGTCAGCGTTGTCATTTCTCACATTAGCCAAGTACAATGAGAATTACTTACTGGTTTATGAAAGTAGTGGGCTGCTATTTATTTACAATTTAACCATCAGACCAGGGATTTTAATATCGGCGTTCTTGCAGGGCCTAACTTTTGGTTTCTTTGAATTTCTTGCAGTTAAGAGAGCACAGTGAAACTGCTCTTGGGGATATAAAAATTTGCAACGACCATTTTGTCCCATTTGTCACTGAAGTTAGTACGAACCAGCCGCTGCAGCTTATGATAGCGTGGCTCATGCAAGCTTTTTGTGGTGTATTGATGTTTAGTATGTATCTATAATTGGGGGATTTTATTAAGATATTTACAATGAGCGTGAAAATTTTGTATTTTCCTTGCGGTATACTGATAATTCTTACTTTATGGACCGTCTAATTGCAACTGACTGAAACACAGTTTTCGTCCCCAAAGGTTTTCGCCTTTATTTGCTGCAAGGCATCTTCAATGGAATGGTTGCGTGGGCGATTTTCTACATATTACGCTCCTGCTACATTTTGGTGTTGTTATAAATGCTAGTTTGCGGTTTCTTCAACATTTCATAGCACTAGGAACTGAACACTCGTTTTGGTTTGTATTTTTTAGCAAATATATTCTTGCAAGTAGGTTTATTATTCAATGTTAAATTTTGTGGCGTATTTTTCCACTTCATCTCTTCCGTACACGGATAGGGTTGGTGTAGAGTGACTTAGACAAGCAAATAAAGATTTTAACCAGGTTGATTCGATTGAATCACATCTAATCGTATGCGAAATTTCTATGCGATAGGCGTCAATAGCATTTGCGTTTCATGAGCCCCAGGAAATTCTAGCGGAAAGTCGGCAGAACGAAACTAGAGAGATGTACGATGCGGACCTAGCAATAGCAGTTAATATTCTGCAACCACGGAGGATACTCCGTTGTGGGCAAATCAATTTTCTGGTGAAATAGTAAATTTTCTTTAGGGGGAAGCGATTAGTTTCAGACGCTCGTCGTAAAGTTCAAGAGGGTGTAGCAAATCATATGGTGTCATTATAGTTGACTTTTGTGTGTGGTACGAGCAGGATTAATGAGTTTCGTTTTCTGTGTGGTTACAGAACGCACTGCAGACGTTATTACAAGTTTTTCACCCTACCAACAGTGGCAAAGAATGCCTTGCAGTAATTGTCGGACTGCCTTTTAAGATTTGTCGGACAACAGTTTTTGCCAATGGATTACTGATTCAAAATGGTTCAAATGGTTCTGAGCACTATGGGACTCAACTTCTGAGGTCATTAGTCCCATAGAACTTATAACTAGTTAAACCTAACTAACCTAAGTACATCACAAACATCCAAGCCCGAGGCAGGATTCGAACCTGCGACCGTAGCGGTCTTGCGGTTCCAGACTGCAGCGCCTTTAACCGCACGGCCACTTCGGCCGGCATGGATTACTGAGCGACTTCGACCATGTTCTGTAGGTGTTGTGTACTCCTCCACTTTTTGTCTGTTTGTTCACCAGCCTGTGAGGCAATAAAATGTTAGTTTACAACACCATCTCTGAACATGACGAGTAACACATATCTCATTTTGACCATCATAACGACAGAGCTGTAGTTGAGAAAAAATAATAAGTTCTTAAGCTTAAGACTTTTAGGGACAATGAGGAATATTTTAAATTTTTCGCTCAGGGTTCGAAACTAACTTTTTGAGTAGTAACCGCGAATTAATTTACGTTCAAATGAGGAAGAGTAACTAGAGCTAAAGTCTTTCGTTACGTTCCTCTTGGTCGCACATTGTCATTCTTGCAAAACAACGGTGTTATCATGTGCTGGGCTAAGGTTGTGTGAAGTAGGCAAACGTTTCTCAGAGACGTTTACTACCGTTTCAGAAGCGAGCGAGTTGCAAGAAGCCGCAAGTGGAGGATCAACTGGCAGGTACAATTGGGATCACCTGCCCTTCGCAGGGGACCACTCGGCCCCAAGGAACCGGCACACGTTGCGGTGAACAAGGTCCATCATGAGACGATCTGCTACGTGGACAGCCTGTCAAATTGCAAGTGTCGACAGGCAACAGGGTCAGGCAAGTTTTTTTTATGTAAAACACAAATTTTGTTTAAATTGTATATCTGTGAAGACGATGCTAGTTGTAACAAGCGTGCACTGTAACCCAGGCCAAGAGTTATTTTTTTTTAATATTTATCTTGAACAAAGATCCCTACCATTATTTAATTTTAATTTTTTTGGCAACACATATAATGTATGTATAAACTGGAGGTAGCATGCTAACCCTCATGTTAGGTTTTTGTTTATGAATCTGATGAATCTGTCACACCATTTTTTTTTTGTCTAATGGAAGGCTGATAGGAGACATTTTCTGTTTTCAAATGTCATGTGCGTTAGTGGATTTTGAAGATCCCCACCCCATGCGGTGTATGAGTTTTCCAATCTATACCCAGCCACCCTGAAGTCCCCACAGAATAACTGAGTACTACGGTTTTGTCTTTCTGCGTCAAAGAGGAAGGGCTGGCGTTACCATCTGACAAGTATAGGAAACAAACTTTCGTTTACTCCAAAAATTTGGTTCAACCTGCAGAACTGCATCGCTCTAGACAGTGTTCTTGGTGCATGAGGCTAATCAACTGTGAAGACACAGCTTCGATGAAGTAACAAGTCTGTGTTTAAAAATGTAGGAAAAGCAAACTCGTAATGGTAGAATACAGTATCAGTAGCGTGCTGCTTCACGAAGTCATGTCGGTTAAATATCTAGACGTAACCCTGCAATGTGATGCGAAATGGGATGAGCATGTAAAGATTGTAGAAGGGAAGGCGATTGGTGGACTTCGGTTTATTGAAAAAAAATGTAAGAAGGTGTAGTTCTTCTCGAAAAGAGGCAGCATGTACGTCACTAGTGCGATCTATTCTTGAGTTTCTGAGAACCGGCATTTGAAGGTGTCTGCAGAACTATTCTACCGCCACCAGTGTTCACATCATGTAAGGACTACAAAGATAACGGAAATTAGGCCTCATACGGAGGCACAGAGAAGTCGTTTTTCCCTCGCGCTACCTGCGAGAGGAACTAGTAGTGGTACAGTTTACCCTCCGCCATGCATATTACAGTACCTTGCGGAGTATATACCTATATGAAGAATTTAGTCAGGAGATAGCACAAAGTGACACAGTATGAAACAGATAACTGTCCTGTTAGTCTGCGTGATCGTTCTGTCTAAAACCTGAAGCCACATTACCTAGTGTAGCCTCTAGATTACGACCTTAGCTCTGTTCGCCTTTCGACACCCAAGACACGCACTCTACCTCCAACCCATAAAATTATTTTAAATGAACAAATAATATTCGATCTTTTTGAGGTATAATAGTATTTCTTCAGAATGGTCACAGCAAACTTATCGTTCGCAAATCCATCCTTAACATCTGTCCTTGCCCACGTAAGAGGCAGATATAGCTGACACCTACATAACTCGCTAAAATAGAAGAAATCAAGCTTTACAATACAGTTCTTAAATTGGGTAATAATTCTGATTTCCCTTTGCACAAGCTGGGTGCACAGTACACATAAAATATCACAAACTGTATTTATCTTTGGAGGCACTGTGTTGTTGCTGTCGTATGGAATCACCGTGTCACAATTGAGGACTTCGTGGCCATAATTTTGACCTGTGTTGTCAAAGGCGATCGTCGTCCATATATTTATCGGTACAATATTAACTTATTACTCCGTCAGTGCTTGGCAAGAAAACTACAATAATAGCGAAAATGAAACACTTCCCTGATGCGCAGGAAACGTTATTTATATTTACGAACAAACTTTCGAGTTCTTAATCTTCGTCGCCCGATAAATCCTTACGGAGGTGAAAGATTGTCCACATTCGTTTTGTAATATTATTTATTTATTTCGATAGTTTGTTGTTAATCCTAAAAACAATTCTACAAGAATGAATAGAAACTGCTTGAGTATCGGAAGAGAATGAAGTGAATGCTCTTTTCTGAGTGAGAAATTTGGATCGTATTGTCGACTTTGCGTATTCGGACGGGAAAAAATTAAACGTGGAAGTTTTGCTGGGATAACATTTCGTTATATTCACAGTAATCTTTAAACTGATTACCACATGCATATGCAAATTAAATATTGGACACGCTGTGTGATACTATTGTGACCAACTGTAACTGATTTAACAAATTCTAGGCTACGTGTGAGAAATATCTACTTTCTTCTCATTTTAGGTTTACAGGAGTATTCTTTGTTTCTTGCATTTCAGGTGCTATTTGACTGATGTTAATAGAAAAGATGACGCTGTTTTTTATACTGTTTGGTAGGTTTAAAGGAGCGGTTTTAGTACAAGATTTATCCACAACTCAAAATACTTCAGTTATAATTTTCACGTATAAATCTTCAGAATGTTATAAGCGAATTTGATTCGCAAACAGACACTCACTGGCAGTCATTTTCTCCCTCTTCATACGCAAATATAAAAGTAAGTCAGTGCCTGATACCGTTTCGAAGGCTTTTCTTCCATGCGCTGTGAAATGAGGGCTTGAGTTTATCTAGACATAAAGTACTACACCATTATTGACCTCTGGTGAACGACAGAGATTAACTGTTTGGCTTTTATTAGAGTTAGCGCAAATAACTATAACCTGTTTAGTTGTGCACATCCGAGGTACCTTCAACAATATTCCACCGCTTCTCTAAGCTGATGAATGCATCATAGTGTATGCACGACACCTATTCATGGCTTCCCAAGTTCTGAAATTTATTTACGTCTTAACTTTTAATATAAACAAAATAACAAAGACATTATCTCACGATAAGCGGATAACAGAAGTCTGCGCGGATGAAAACCACATAACGTGGCATGGTTGCAATGCATTTAAATAAATAAAAGAACAGTATAGAGAAAACAGGAAGAATATCTGAAGAAGTACTGAGCGAAAATATTTTTATCTGAAAAAAAATTGTTGGATTCAGAAGAGGAACATCAAAGAAGTATAGATGCCATTATACATGAAACAGACAGCTGGTTATGCACAGGCAAAATATTTCGCTCTTTACAAGTAAAGTACGATTATTGTTTCGAAAACTCGTGTTTAATTAGCTTTAGGCAAGATATTTCGAGCAAGGAGACTTAGTCACTAAGAGAGTAAACAATGAGGCATGCTTGTTAACGTGCTGTGAACAGGTACTTCTGATAAAAAGGATCCAAATACACGACTAGTCGGTTCGGTTTCTGAGATTCCCTTAATTTATATCAGACAAAACTTTCTCATCTACCCCTTCATTTTTTGCCCTGTTACAGTTTCTCACTAATCCTTACCTTCTTTAGCTTAATAAAGTAATTTGTGTCCAGCGATGACAAGGAAGATAGATGATGCCATCATATACCTAAACTTGTCATTAAGTCATTCGTTCTAAAAGAAATGTATCTATGCCAAATGATGTGCGTTTATTTGATTACGGCAGAGATGCGGAGTGTACTGTGTAACTTCGCAATCAAAATCACGTGATTTAGTGGGAATATAAATTCCACGTAAAAAAATTACATAAACGAAATCATATTTCCATAATGTACCAAGAAAGTGAATCGATTAGCATATCTGTTATGGGTGCCTCAGAGGTAACATATCGAAGAGAAAATTATGTCTCTGGTATTGGCCAAAGTTTGATTACTGACACCGCATGAAATAAAACAGGCATAACAACAACAATAGAGGGAATATAAGTACATTCCTTACTTGAGAAAGAAACTTATTTCGCTTTGCAATGCTGTACATTAGAACTATAACACATACAGTAATTGGCAACAAAAATTATGCGGAACAAAAAATGTTTTGTCTCATATATCAGTTACGGTTAGTAAAAGGTGATCATAAATAAAAATGTTTACTACGCCGATTTATAATATCTAGTTAAGAATCCGATTCCGTTAGCATTACAGCAAAAACTCTAACTTTAGGAAACGATAGGAATACTCACCTGGTGCTATAGATCTGTACGCCCACTTCTGTCAAATTGCAGTGTCTTCAGAAAACGTTTCTGGAACACAAGAATAAACACCAAAGGATTTCAGTCTCAGCCATTTAGTAGTATCATAGACATCGAGAGACTCTGGGCGCGAACCTTATATCGAGGTTGGATAGTTACAGTTAAGGCTATAACACTGAATATATTTAATAACCATTTCAACTAGGAGAGAAAAAGAACACAGAAATTTCGCTTACCGATAAAAATGAAATTACTAGAAATCTCCTGCAAACAGAAACGGAAAACTTAAGTAAAATCGGAATACCTTCCTAGCATTGTTGAGTTAGCGAAATTCTTCAACGAATAGGAGTAGAATAAGATTAGAGACATTTGATATAAAGTGCAGAGATGAGCAATTCACCTTAACAACCCACATGTGACTAATAAAAGCCTAGGACTGAGAAAGAATATTAGGTTTGTGAGTGACGTTAGATTTCACTGAATAGCTGAATATCTGTGGTATTCGAACTTAATCTCCGAGGAACAGTGAGGGTAGAGAATGAAAATTTGGAGACAACAGTTGAAGAGGATGAGGAGACAAAAAAGGAAAAAATGTTACAATTCGCTGATAACGTATCTAGATTGTTGTAAGGAAGACTTACAACACCACGTGCTAAAAGGCTTAGGCATGGAAAAGAATAAGGCTTAAAGGTGATGAAGAGTAATAGTAAGGACAATAACTGCTTTGCGTATGATCTGGGAACGACTCAGCAGTGGAAGAACTGAAAGAATTGTCATACCTAGAAAGCAAAATTAGACGGAATGACTGAAGCAAGGATGATGTCAAAACTAGACTGCCTCAGGCGAAATAGTTATCTTCATTAAAAGTGTTCAATTAGCACTAGATCCAGACTTTCAGAGAAGAAGAATGATGGAGAAACTGAAATATGGTGCTCTGAAAGGATGCAATAACTTAATTGAAAAAAAAATACGCAATGGAAAAGCACTAACAAGAAGAGACGAGGAAGAAATAATTGGAATACCCTCAGGAGAAGAAGGGACAAGTGAGTCTACGGCATCCAGCGATAATTAACTTGGTTCTAGGAGTAGCAAAGGAGGAAAGTAATTGGCCCAAACAAAGATTAGAATATATAAAACATATTATATAGGATTTTGTACGCAGAGATGAAATATTGTAAGACTACAACAAGCAAATCCCAAGTTTGATTAAAAGAAGTAAACTACGAAGAATGGTACACAATATTAAAAGACTAACAACAACGTTTGTATATAAAAATGATGCTCTAAAATTCACCGTGAGGTCGAACTTTTCCATCTTTCATATCATTCCACCTGGGACACCAACAAATGGTAAGATTGAACAGCAAAAACATAGTTTCTGCAGAGACACCAAATAGTCTACCCAATGACTACACGAAACAAAGTGTAAGATCATACAGATGATTCTGTCGGGTAAAATTATACAGACATGGATGACAATGGCAAAGAGACAACAACATAAGATGTTTAATAGCAGAAGATGTCTTTTGGTCAGCAATGTCTCTCGTCCTACTGAAGACAAGAACGTTCGTCTAGTAATACCTGACATTATCAGGAATGGAGAGAAAAAATTTAAAATTTATTACAATTCTTTTAAAACTGTCTGCATTGCAAACAAGATACAAACTTAAAATCTAATAACTACTTGTGGTTGATCATACAACCATCTTGAGATGAAACGTGGTAAAATGTTATGTCAGGAGTATAGAATACGCATGGATCGCATCGTCTGTATAACAGATATATGGTCATAGATGAGGGTACTACAATACGATGCTGGCTGTGCCAAAGTGATAAAAGCCTGATCCTAAACCAAGCTTACGAAAAGTGCAATTGAAGCTTAATAAAACTGCAGTCAAGTATACATTTTATTGTTGTCTCTTATTTAAGCACGTTCCATTTATACCGACGATGCGGTCCATTCGTATTCTTTATGAATGACATAACCTTTTACCATCTTTCACATAAAGATGATCGTACGAACGAATGAAACTAGTTATCAGACTTTAAGGTTGTATTTTAATTTCGATTTAGACAATTTTAGAACTTTTGTAATAAAATTTTATTTTTGAAGAATTTTGTTAATATTGTCATAGTCGGTAAATTATGTCGATGATTGTAGCACTCCGTGTCCCAAAGCAGAACAGTCATTTACCATACTTTCACCACCCTTCTGTGTAAGTATTAACGTACACACAGCGACTCTAATATCATCTGCTATGAACTATAGCGTGCTTATCAAACGCCATCAACACGTATGAGAAATTCATTGTAAATTCGTTTAAAATTACTTTTTATCGCAGTTCATCTTTGGGTCAGCAGTCGAAGCAACACGACTCAGTAATACAATTCGATGAACTTCACGAGTCCGTTCGAGCAGACACAGTAATACTAGCCAAAAGTAAAAGTGCTGTTTAAGCGTTTGCTGTAGCAGCCAAGGCAATGGTTACCTCTGCAACTGGGGCTTCTAAATAGCTGTAGAAAGATCGGCAATGGTGATGTACATATAGGGGGTGGACCAAGAAATTGGATAATCCAAAAACACAACTCATCGCCGTGCGTAATACTGAATAGGAAAAACGTCTACATATTCAGAAGACGACCTAGTCATCTCGGAATGGATAAACAAAGGTCCTCTACGGTGTTAAACAGAGTCTAATACCATTATTACTGCAACATAGTGACAATATCATGTAACGGTGATGGAAGTGAATACCAGTCACAGAGCCATCTCTCCAAAGGATCCCACAAGCCGTCAATATTATAGAGATCTGGTGACTGTTTTGAGCAGGGAGATGAGACACATCATCCTCGTGCTCACAATACAATTACTGGACGATGTGAGTTGTCTGAACAGCGGCCCTGTCATCTTGGAACACAGTATAAGAATATAAGCATTGTACGATAGTATGGACCTGATAAGCCAAAATGGTCATATAATCCTTGGAGGTAATCGCAACCCTGCAGAATATCCGTGGTATCCATGCAGTACCACTATATGGTTACCCAAACAAGTACCGAACTCCTTAATCTTTCCTTCTACGGACCTAAGCCCGGGCAGAACTTGGAAACAGTTTGGAAGAAGACTAAGACGACCACGTTACTTTCCTCCATTGCTACATAGTCCAAGATTTATGGTTTCAGCATCTTGTTATCGCGCTATGGGAATTAGAATCACTCATTAGTGGTCTTGGAATTTAGTTCTCCTTTAGTTCCCGACTAATGGAGATCTTTTCGTGTTGTTTTGGTGCTGACAAGGTTCGCGAGTGCAACATTCAGTTCTGCACTGACTTCTGTAGTGTCATCCCCTTTTTTTTCTTCACAATACTCTTCAATGACTGTCAGTCACGATCACCCAACACAATTTTATGGCTGCGTTGTATCTTCGATGTGGTGCCTCTTGAACTGCGATACGCTTCGGCTACCTTGGTTACGGAAGCACCCGCCATAAAAACATCAACTACTTGCCTACGGTCGAAATCACTTAGCTCCAAAATAAAGCACTCACATCTACACAGAACTCTGTTCTCATTAAGGATGACACTTTCAACGTGTTGAGGACATTTCACAGTTGCCGTTCAAGTCAGATACAAGAGTGCAACCTAATGGCTCGGCTAGCATCTGCATTTATGTTGAAGCATGCGTTTCTAGCGGTGTTTCCATATGTTTGTCCATCCACTGTAAATGTCTTTTGGCCTCTGGGGTGACCGATTTCTCTTCCTGACAGTCATGAAGTTGACAGTATGATTTAACTACATTATAAACGATTGATGCAGTTCGGAATAGCTGGAGCGAGACTGAAATTCATGGTCTGCTAGAAAAAAGTATTTCTTAAATATCTTCAATAATTTTATAACTTTGGAAAAGTATAAAAAGAAATTCTTTTTTCGGTCTGCGCAGCCGACGCACGCGACCATATTAATACAGAGACTTTTTTAAGGCTATCCGTAAGACTGCTGTCAAGCAACTCGTTGAAGTACCAACTAGAAACAGTTTACATCAACGATTATACAGTGGGAGGCACCTAGGGTGTGGGGTTGTGTGTATTTCTCGTCCTACTGTCGCTTATCCCTCCCCTGGTGTGTGCGAAGAACGACTGTCGATGAGCCTCCGTATGACCTCTTAACTTCCCTCACTACTGTGGACACCAGAGCCACTTTCCAGTTGAAGCCTTAACTCACGAGGTGTGGTCTCTCAGACCGCGCCATAATTTTCCAAGTCGCTCTCGTATTTCAATTATGGCAGAATGTTGTTCGATAGAGAACGGGAAAGATGAAAATCTGATGGCGCAAGATAAGGTGAATAAGGTAGATGCGGAGTGACTTCCCAACCCTACTCGTGTATAGTGTTTTCTGTCAGTCTAGGAAAATGCGGGATTACCTTTTGTGGTTGCGCGCAGGTCTTTGTGCAGAGAGTTACTGCTTTATTTGAGCTCAACCACTCCCTCCGTTTCCTTACGTTACCACGAAGACACAATTTTCGTCATCGGTAATGATACAGGATAGAAATGGTCGGTGTGATTCACGAACCAATTGATGACGAGAATGCCGAGATGCACATATGGCCCCAGCTGATTTTTCTGATTTTCGCTTAGAGCATACACACCAGTTTTGAACCTTGAAAATTATGACGGTAGTGTTCCAATTTTTCCACGTGGTACTCCATTTTCTATTTTTAAATGACAAAATGTCAATCTGTAAACCCAGATCGCAACGGTGAACTATAAATAAAAAATAACAATCGACGAATAAACCCATAATAACAGGAATAGCAACATGCAAGACAATATTACCACGAACTGAGGCACCAACCAGATAAATACACTTTGTTTCCATGGAAACTTGAAGTGTGGTGTTTGTGTGTGAATTGACTTTGAATTGTAATTCTGTTTCGTTTTCAGAGGGAGGAGGTTTTCGGCGGAAGTTGCTAAGAGCAAGCTGCAGGCGACGTATGAATTGTTCGTGGCGTATACTTTCCTGTCCGGTGATCGGATCGCGGAATCCTTCTGAATATAGCGCGCTGCGGAGTATTTAATAGTGGTACAGAAGTAGTGATAAATCTCGCTGGTCAAGCGAGATGGGAAACCCATATGTAGACTGATTTAGTAGAGTGCCAGTGCTAATCGAGCGGCGCCTATCGCTAAGACCGCGTGAGTTCATCCCGCTACCGCAAGTCGACTTCGCACGACGCCACAAAAGCTCCGAGAACGGACAAAAGGAACTCTCGGCAGGCGTGAATTTTCCTGGAACGTACAGTCTGTAAATCTTAACAGTAAACTTTTCTATAGTTCACAATGCCTCTCTAGAGAATCAGATGAACTTTCTTCTACTAATTTTTCTTGTGGTCATTCCAGCGTAGGGTACAATGTACGGCTACAGCTACATATTTTGCAATTGTTAATGTTCACGTTGACCTATCAGCGATATTACAAGCCAAGATTAATGGTTCTTTCTGCCTATTTGGGCACAATACGTTTCATTTTTTTATCGTTGAGAGTACTCGCAGAGCCTGTACAAAGCCAATATCCTCTACAGGTGTCCTACATTTTGTTATAGATAACCATATAATCGGGGAAAGCCTCAATTAGCAGCTTACGTTACTATACTGCAGTGCCTGTGTTAAGAAGAACGATGTAGTGTTTCTTCGGACATGCAGGAGGTACACTGCGCCGTTGTTCTTAACACAGACACAGCTGTATCGCCTTTATCCGCCGATAACAGACGGCGACTTTCCTCCCCTGTACGGGAATTACAAAATGCGTACGAGTGCTAGTTGTGACGTATGAACTACTAGATATGGAAGCCTGGGTCTCACCCTGAGGTGGTTAAGGTGACCGATCGCGTGAAGAGGGATATCCGGGTTCGAGTACCGGTCCAACACAAATTTTCACTGTCGGCATTCCCGTATACAGTTGATGGTTGTTCATATTTGCAACTTTTGAATACATTTAATGTATTTTATAACTGCTGTAGACACCACAGTGCGTGTTCCCTTGAACATGCGTGCATGTCCGAAGCAACACTGCATCGTTCTTATTAACAACGCAGGCGCTGCAATATCCTATTTATTTGTCGATAACGGGCAGCGACTTTCAATTAAAATTTCCTACCCCGTTGCGGGATTACGTAATGTGTTTGTGAGTACAGGTCGTGACGCAGGAATAACTGTATATAGAAGTTTGCGTCTGACCGTGTGTCGTGGATGGATAGCCAAAGCAGTTAAAGCGACCGCTTGCCTAAGGCGGGAGATCCACAGTCGAGTCCTGGCCCGGCACAAACGTTCACTGCCCGCATTCCCTTATACAGTTTATGGTTGCTCGTATACGCCACTGCGAAAACGTATCATGTATGCCCTACGTCACATCTACGTCTATATCTGTACTCGCACAAGCCAGCAAGCAAGGCGTAGAGTACATTGTGGAGCATCTGCCTCAGGAATTGGTCGATGATCACCATAACGCGTTCGTCCTTACTAAATGAACCTGTAACAAATCGCGCTGTTCTTCTCTGACCCTTTTGGTCTATCAATCACATCTGGTTTGGATCGCAATATGACAATCAATATACAAATATTGGTCCAACGAGGTTTTGTAAGCTATCCCCTTTTGTTGATGGAATGAAGTTTCTAAGAAATCTTCCAATTAATCTTTCTGACAACTGCCGTTCCTAAAATAAATTCTCTGATCCATTTTACATCGCTCCGTACACAAGCTCCTAGATATGGGAGTAACCGCTTCCAGAGATTCTGCAGTTATGATAAAGGAACTTTCAATCTACGTACACGAAATACGCTGCATTTGTTTATGATGAACGTCTGTTATCGAGCCCTGCATCGAGCGTCGACACTGCTTAGGTTTTCCTGCAATTTTCTACCGTCGCGACTTGTTTGTATAAAACAGTATCATCTTTTAGAAGGCTTATGGAACTTCTGGTGTTGTGCATCATGTCATTCACATACATTATGAAGAGTTATTGACTTCTGACACTCCCTTGGGGTTAGCGCGAAGTTATTTTCCCATCTGAATTGAGAACGAGGTGCTGTGTTCTGTTTGCCAGTAACTCTTCACTCCAGTCACACTCTGACATTCCGGTGGGCTCAGATTTTCTTTATTAGGTGGTAGTGTGGGGCTGTATTAAACGCCTCTGAGAACACAAGATGCACAGTATCTTCCCGGATTTCCGGTGCTTACCGCCTTTTGGGTCTCGTGGACCCATAAAGAGGACTGGACCTCACACGACCTTTATTTTCGGAACCCATGTTGATTTCTAGAGAGGAAATTTTCGGTCTCCAGAGCATACTAGCATAAAACATGTTTCAGAATTAAAGAACAGACCAAGGTCAGAGTTATAGACATTAAGTTTCGTGCTTCTGTGCTACGACTCTGCTTGAAAACGGAAATGACATGTGCTTTGTTCCAATCATCAGTAACACTTCGCTGCTACAAAGACGTACTGTACACTGCTGCTAGAAAAGGCCTAGGCTCCTTCCCATACTCCGTGTGGAATCGTATTGGTATTCTCTCAGCTCCAGGGTTGGTTGACCTCGGTAATGAACGCTGTGTAGAGTTTTGTCTGCAATGGTGTGCTGAAACCAAAGAAAGGTGGTCTCACACTGTGTAAGCTAGTATTCTGTCCATTAAGCGACAACGCAGGTTTTATCGAATATATCCAGAAGTCCATGAAAATAGCACCATTATGGGCACTGTTACCTACTGGCATATGGTTTCAAAGACGAACAGTGAGAGACCTCTGATGCGAAATTCAAGCTGCCTCTTACGGACGAGTTCTTCGTTCTCCCAAATGGTGACAATATTTCAACATAATTCGTGTCCCTTAATATTTCTACAACAACTTTTGTGGTACAGGTCTATAATTATAAGCGTACGTCCGACGACCTGTGCCTTTTCCCAATCGCCTGGGACCCTTAGACACTATAGAGAACTGTAGTAAACTTCCGCAAGAAGGGGAGATGTTTGAAGCCTAATCCTTACAGAAATGTACAGGAAATTCACCAGGTCCAAATACGAAGGTTATTATTTTTTCAACCTCCGATCGATCACGAAATTTCGTAGATGTGTTGTGCAGCGCACCTAATATGTCCCTCTACCGCGTCACGTCGAACTTTTCAGTTTTGAGCGTACAGTAAGTAGGTAAAGACCCTTACATAACGTAAATTCCATGCTCTTCGCTCTTCAGAACAATACTCGGCCGCACACAGCACCTCGAACGAAGATGCTCCTGCAGCGTTTCCCATGAGAAATGATCACTCACCATACGGCCCGGACTTGACTCCCTCAGATTTTCATTTCTTTGCCCACATGAACCTCTGGCTATGAAGACAGTATTTTGGCACCTACAAGAGCTGCAGACCAGCACAGAGAATTGCTGGATATCATAACATGCTACCTTCTACGAAAAGGCATTGGAAAGTTGGTGCCACGCTATGGCAGATATCTGTGTGGGTGCAGCAACGTATACAAGTAGCTGGAAGCTGTAGCTAAATTTTGCAAATAAAACGTTTTTGATTTTCGCTATGGTTTCCATTTGCAGACCGATTGGTGGTTGAAATAAACAGACTTCGTACATTCTGCAAGAAACAGAAATAGTAATAAAAAATTAACTAAAATTTTAACATTACGGTTGTTCTTTATTTTCGCAGTTCAGTTTCCAAGCTGTGTCACACATCTAATTCTTACTCTTCAATCAGCAAAATAAACGAAAGATTTCATCGTATATTTGAGATGACAAAGTCTATCCTTTAGTCTAAATAATCCTCATTACAGGGCGTCAAATTCCCAAACTTCTAGCTCTTTCCACGTCTGGAACGATCATAATCAGCTATAAAGTTTATCCTGGACTTCCGAAACAACTTTTGTCCGGTTATTTATCTTGAGACTGATTTGAGGTGGCCGAAATGTTATCTAATTCCTTCATTTCTGCGCACTACTCGTAACACCCGTGATAATATTGTTAGCATACTCTTTAAATACACCTACAATATTTTCTGCATTCATTCTTCCCATTGCCAAGAAAATTATTCTCGGATTTTGCTACAGCTTTGTTGCCAACCTGTCCGTTACCCAGCAAAGGTTTTCCATAGACTTTTTCTTCGCCATTTTTTTTTGTCTGATAACTTTATACTGTGATTATCTTTTATTTGTTGCATCCTGTATCACCATAACAAACGTATTTTTCAAAACTTGAATACACTGTGTTAATGTTCCACAACAATGCTTATTTAGCAGTTCGTTATGAACCGGTTTTCGGCTTCTTAGGCCATTTTCAGGTAGCTTAATAATAAACAAACAGTCCACACAACTTCAGCGAAAGCTCATAGTTGTATAAGGTTGTTGTACAAAGACATGTGATATTTTGTGACTACACCAATTCGAAACACAAGCATAATTTAATAGACAAAGAGACTCTGAACAAATAAATCTTACGTTACTGTATATTAAAATATTAAAAGTAAATGAATGTAGAAGCCAAATATGTTGTACAGGTGACTAATTTCCGTAGTCTGGTGTGATTTGTGCTATAGATAGTAAGCGGTGTATAGAGGAGTGGAACGCTACATGTTTCTGTGTTGACTGATGACCTCAGAAGTTAAGTCCCATAGTGCTCAGAGCCATTTGTTTCTGTGTTACGAGATTCTGGTAATCTATATGACGATGCTGTGGTGATATATTTATATGTTTTGACGATGCCATTATGGCCTTATCACTTTGGGACATGGTGTGAAAAAGATCTGTAACACAAAAGGTCTACTGCCATCTCTGCATAATGGTTAGTTTCACTACAGTGAGGTCTCGCAGGATGTGGGTATTGCGATGTTTTCGTACGTCTGGCTAAGGATAACCATTAATACGTGCTCATCTGGAAGTAGATTGGGTCGAAAGTTGAACGACGGGGTAGAGGTTTGAAGAGCAGAGTTAAAAAAGCGCCAAGGCAAGAGACAACAAAAAAAATCTTGTATCAGTGGCCAATCTTACACCTTCCGCCTTACTGGATGTGGTCTGTGTGATGACGCGATAGGACAGCAAACGGGAATCGATACTGAAGACACAGGGGATCTAATATTAGACTTTAACAGAGGTTTGGAAAACTAACTATCAAATAACGCAGAACGGATTGATAATATTCTTTCGGAATTCTTAATATCATTGGGAAAAGTGGAAAGCAAATGACTGTTCAAGCTGGTCTGTGGAATCTACAAGTCTGGACACGTACCATCAGACTTCCGGAAAAATATCAACAACACCATCTCGAACAGAGCAAGGGCAAGTAAGTGTGAGAACTACCGCACAGACAGTTTAAAGGCTCACACATCCAAATTGCTGACAAGAATGACCTACAGAACAATGGGAAAGAGAATTAAGGATCTGACAGATGACGATAAGTTTGACTTTCGGAAAGGTAAAGGCTCCATAGAGGCAATTTTGACTTTGTACTTCAAATGAAAGCAATATATGTCGACCTACAAAAATTATTCGACGAAGTAACATGTTACAAGATGTTCGAAAATCTTATAATAATTGGTATAAACTACAAGGAAGGACTGACATTTAAAGTTAGTATAAGAAATAAAAATGAACACTAAGAATGCTCTCGGATTAAAAAGGATGTTAAGCAAGAACGCAGTCTTCCTCACGTTATGTTCAATTTCTACATGGGCAAAGCAATGATGGAATTAAAGGAATGATTCAGGAGTAGGATTAAAATCCATGTTGAAAGGATATCAGTGCTGAGACTCAGTGATGGTATTATGATCTTCAGTAAAAACGAGGAAGAACCTCAGGACATACTGAATAGAATGCACCGTCTGCGAGTGTAGAACGTAAGTTGAGGATAAACGGAAGAAAGACGAAAGTAATGAGAAATTTAACACAAATGTAGGCACCATAAATAGCAAAAGTGAAAGACGTCTGATCCCTTCTAAGCAAAATAACAGATGATGGGTGAAGCAAAGGACATAAAAGTAGACTAGAACAGGCAAAGAAGGCACTGCTGACCAAAAGAAACCTATTAGTATCAAACATCGGCCTTAATTCGAGGAAGAAATCTGTGAGAATGTGCGTTTTGAAAATAGCAATGTGTGGTAGTGAAATCATAGACTTTGGAAAACCGGAAAAGAAGGGAACCGAAGCGTCTGAGATTTAGAGTTATAAATGGAGCCAATCAAAAAACTGCCTAAAAAGAACTGACAAATTCCTAGATGCTGTAGCATTGCTTCTGTGAAGCAATTTACACTCCCCCAGGAACAGAGACACAAGTATAACAGGGATGAGTTTTTCTCATGCTTTGTTACAGCAGGTTTTCAGTGGAGTCGCCCAGTGGAAGCTTAGTGCTGGCTCGTCAGCGCAAATGTAAACACGCAGATACAGGAAGCCTAATTACGACCGCTTCCTGTGATGTAATTACTACAGTTTCCACATTTCAGTCTCTTAATCCCTAGATTTTGTTGCGTAAATAGGTGTGTACGGGACTGTAGCAGTTTGAATCTGTTCTAAGAGCGTCGATATGCAGGCAGTGTAAAAGGATTCGAAGAGTTTGGCGTTTGTTCTGGAAATGAATCAGTGTATCGTCAAACAAGCTCTATTGGGAATTTAAGGTACTTTGATGTTTTTTCTGCGTATCAGAATAAATGACTATATGATACAAATTATATCGAATAATGCAAAAACGTGTATATTCGTTCAAATTATGGGGAGCATGAATTACGTTAAGTAACCGAGTTTTCAGATTACTTTAAGTAGAAGAGAAAAACTTTTCATTCACTGTCCAAATAAATCTGTGATTATCTTGTACAGTCATCCGGTTCACAAGATGTGCTGCAGCACATAACAAATCTACTGATAAACTACTTGGCGGCAAAGAGTTGTTTGTTGATAGTTAGTGTACTAGTACTGATCTACATCTAGATGAACACCCCACAAGTTAACGTGCAGTGTGTGCTGGAGGGTACTTCTGTAAAGCCACCCTCTCCCATCCTTTTCGAATCAAGAACACCGCATGGGAGGACTGATAGGCCGTATGAGCTATAATTTCTCAGATTTTCTAGTTGTGGTCATTTGGTAAGACGGATGTGGAAGGAAGTTGTAATATTCTGCCCGACTCTCCTCGGAAAGTACCAACATTAACCCTCTACGTGATGCTTAACACCACTTCTCTAGCTTCTGGGTCCCAGGCTAATGAGCAATACTGAAGAATTGGTTTTGCAAGCGTTTTGTAAACCAACTGTTTTGGCGTTATTATGTTTCCGTAAGATTCAATGAATATCAGCCTATAATCCGCATTTCCTACTGTTTGATTGGTACTGTCACGTGTTTATGGTCGCTCAAGATGGTTACTCCTAGGTATTTTAACATAGTTACTGTTTACAGTGAAATGTCGACAGTTGTGTAGTCGAACGTTAGTAAATCTTCTAATCTGTTTATATAAAACATTGTACACTATTGAAGTAGCATAATAATAGACCAATAACGTATCCTATACAAACTCGTAGGAATGTTAGTTTTTAGAGTAAATCTTAACTAAGATTAAAATTATGATATTTTGGCGCCCGAGTGTTGTCTCTCGTGGACGGTAGCAACTAAACAATCCTAATAAGTCTTATAAATAGACTCAATGTGCCAATATATCTCCCACATTTTCCCAATTCCTCTTCTGACAAAAGCACGTCATGCACGTAAAATTTGTAACCACATTCTAATGGGTGTTTCCATAGCTACGTATCTTATTCCGTTATGACGTGTATGCTCTAGTGCATCACAGTGAGACGTTGAAATTGCGCATGGACGTGGACACGAACACAGAATAACGTCCAGCTACCAGTTTTTACCTGCCACAAACTTTGTAAGCTATTGCACACTGACCGATTAATTAACAACTTTTTGTAAATCATTTAATACTTATTGCACACCACAACTGAAGCTATAAATTTATTTAATACATCATTTTCCGAGGTAATGAAGAAACATCCAAGTGTCTTATGTTTCATGTCCGTTATTTGTACACTATTGGCCTGTAAAATTGCATCACCATGAATGCGACTGTGCAACACAGGTAAAATTGGAATGAAATACAAATCATACTAAATGTAAATGATAAGAATTTCAGAACAGGAATACAAAATAGGTTCCGTGTATGAAAGGAAAGGCTACACAATAGGATTCATACTAAGACATTGTATTTCATTGTTGGCTGTTTGTAAGAAGAGCACGTTATGCCTCATGTAAGATCCAGAAACTACAGCAAGAAAGTGTCGGAATTTGACAGTTACAGATCACGGCATTTTGGATTTGTGGTTTGTTGTTCCGTGATACTTGCTGCTCGCGTTGGTCGGCATGCCACAACTACCAAGTCAATATCATATCGATAGGTCCAGAAGGGCCATACTCAATGACATGCAGGATCTCAATGACTGCACGCGAATAGCGCCCGAGAGTATAGATACACATAGCCGCATAACGTACCTTAAGTTTGGGAACTGGCTTGTTTGCTGGAAGACAAGACTCCACCTGGCATTTTATTATTCGTGTTTCCGCAATATTAAATTGTACTCACACACAATATGAAGCTTATTCGATTTCATGTTATTTTAACAAAGTTTAGAACTGTTGCATCCTTAAATAACACCAAACTTAAAACTAAGTATGAAACGAAAAATATTAAATTAACAAATGTAATGGGAAAGTAGAGGGTAGGAATGATTTCATATTTATAGAATTCCGCGACCGATGCTGTCAACGAGAGAGTAACTAAGAAATATATTGAGACTCTCACTCCTAGGTGCCACGCGGGGTAGCCGTGCGTGCCACGGTTTACGCTGCTCCTCCGGTCGGAGGTTCAAGTCCTCTCTCTGGAATGGGTGTGTGTGTGTTGTCCCTAGCATAAGTTAGTTTAAGTTAGATTAATTAATGTGCACTATAGTCTAGCTCTACGTTTCCCTTACAATCTAATGCTACTGCCGATGAAAACTTGCTTTCAAGGCACCCTGGTGACTGTACATTTATTCCTTATTCTGTGTTTGTCTGTCATCGCTTGTGCCGCTCTCATCTGATCTTCTACCGGTACTATGGTTGTCTGTCTCACTAGTACTGTCTGTGGAGTCAGTTGTCGCCTGTACTCATTGCTGCCTGCAGTCTCATCGCTGCAACTACTCTAGTAAAAGTTGACACACACAGCGTTTATGTAAAATGACGGAATAATGTACCTGTATCAGGTCTGAAACGGGGGCGTAGAGACAGTCGTTTTTGTCTCGTTCTGTTTGCGAGTGGAACGGGAAAGGAAATTTGTAGTGTTGCGGGATAGCCATCGCGAATCACTGTAAGATGGATTGCAGAGTATCGATGTAGATATAAGTAGATGTAGATGTAGATATGCTCTGCGACCTGCCTTAGCTTTCTTCACGGACAGTACGATGACCTGTGGAGCACTAGTACTGTCAGCATGGCTTCCGTTGTTGCGGTCTACTCCGACCGCCCAGCATAGAGAGCCGCGCCGATAGTGAGGCGCCCCATTGTAAAACTGGACACATCGTCTTTTCTGACGAGTTCTGTGTACATACCACGATGAATGTCCCTCTGCATGGAGGCTCTGACTAGAAGGAGCGTCTACCAGATTGCATACATCAACGTCATAACGGCTCAGCACCGGGCGTGATGTTATGGAATGCCACTGAGCACACAACACTGTCATCTGTGGTTTGAATAGCTGGCAATTGGTACGACAGCCATTACATTTCTGAGATGACTAAGGGTAGTAGCTGTACTCTATCTTCGAGTTCTCTGTGAAGTTCTCTTTCAATAAGATAACGCAAGACTGGGTGCTATCCGTGCTGTTTTGGTCTAGATACGATTAATGCCATTCACGTTCCGTGTACCAGGGAAGATTACCCGTCCTGGTTTCTCATTCAGAGATTACATTTGTTCAGATGGTTCAAATGGCTCTGAGCACTATGCGACTTAACTTCTGAGGTCATCAGTCGTCTAGAACTTAGAACTAATTAAACCTAACTAATCTAAGGACATCACACACATCCATGCCCGAGGCAGGATTCGAACCTGCGACCGTAGTGGTCGCTCGGCTCCAGACTGTAGCGCCTAGAACCGCACGGCCACTCCGGCCGGCGATCACATTTGTAAGCTGGATGTTTATGGGAAGAGGGTGATCGACTGTTGTCCAGATCTCTCAACCATTGAAACAAACTTGCTATGGGTTGCCGAAAGCCTGAGACTCCACCAGTTATTAGCCTCTACGATTGATATTTTATGGCCTACAGCTGAAGCAGAATGTAACGATGAGCGCGTGTCTGTCATACAAGCTCAGTATGAGTTAATGTCGCGCAATGTTACACACATTGTTGTTGTTAGAGGTGGCAGCTCTGAGTATTTCGCACCCTGCATAGCTCCAAATCGCCTACAAATTTAACCACGTGTTTTTCGTACTATATATGTGCAATAAGTACAGCTTCACCATTTGCTGCACTTTCTACTATTCCAATTTTAACGGCCAGCGTTATAATACGTCGCATACGGTGCGGTTCACCATTCAGTTAGCCTCCGTCTCTGGTGTCATAGAAGTCTGGGTGTCAAAGAGGCGGGTTTAACACTTATACTCTTTCCCTGATATACTGTTATGACAGCAGTTGGCTTTATAACACACCTGTATTACGTCTCTAAAGAGGGAAGAATTTATTTTTGACTTTAAGCCTCCCGTCGTAATTAAACTGTGTAACTGTCCAGGACTGTTGTGCTTCCTGGACCATACCAAATTAGCAATTAATGTAAGGCTCATGACTATGCCACAAGTTTCAACGTCACAGTACTTCTACTCCGTGTTTCCATCTCCAGGGTGGGTCAAACGCATCTGGTTAGAAGGAAACGACGCACATTAAATTGCTAACCACAGTGTACTAGTCATCTGTACACTTGCTATTTCACTCCTCTGCAAAGTGTGCCCTCTAGTCAACCATCGTAAGACTCTGAATGCGTGCACCAGACTTAGAAAAGAACCCGGAATCGATACGGTATGCAGTTTTCATCTGCCAGAAACTTAGTGCGCTGTCTTGGAATAACCAAATTGTCACGAAGCCTATTGTAAGAGCTGATATACGTATTGCAGACCGTAAACACACAGCATTTATGTAAAATGACGGAATAAATGTTCCTGTATCTGAAATTACCAGTATACCCCAGCAGAACAAAATGTTTCGAGACTGGGTTAGTAACAAATAGAGAAAACGTTAAGATGATAGTTTTAATGTTTTAATGCTACCCTCACACCGGCCGCTGTGGCCGAGCGCTTCTAGGCGCTTCAGTCCGGAAAAGCGGTGCTGCTACGATCGCAGGTTCGAATCCTGCCTCGGGCATGGATGTGTGTGGTGTCGTCAACTAGGTTGAATCAGTTCTAAGTCTAAGCGACTGATGACCTCAGATGTTAAGTCGCATAGTGCTTGGAGCCATTTAAGCCATTTGATCTACCCTCACTTGAGTACAATGCGCAGAACTTTTATGTAACCACGTAAAGCTTTCAGAAAAGTCCTTCTTTAGGATGTTGTTCAACTTGTGGGCCAGAATGGCTTGAACGTCGGTTATGTTATCAAAGTGTTCACCCATCTTGTTAGTTTCTGCACCTTATCGTTTTTGGTAGGCTCGCGTTAACACCTAGTCTGCTCATTCGTGCTGACTTTTAACAGAAAAGAACAGACCGCGTTTTGCATTTCAGCCAAGCCGTGGCAGACGTCCACACATTGTTGCTTCGGTTCGGCAGGTAAGATGTGTGGAACGAACATTGTACTCACTTCTCTCTTCATCAAAATATCCTGGGGAATGTCTTGAACACTTGATTTAGAGATCTTGTTCCATTGCGATTTCTGACACAACAATGTTGAAACAGTAGGGCCGCAAGTCTACCACGTAACACTCTTTCCTGAAAACTGATCGGTCAATGGTAAACTCGTTATCTTTAAACTCTCCAACGAGTCCTGTGACGGCATCTCCGAACTAGCCGTCTCAGTTTGCTCTTGGACTCTTGTAGGGCACAAGTGGGCTCGACTTGTTCAGAAAGGAGAGCGAGAACACGAGTTTGCAAGGTTAACAGCGGGCTCGAGTCATTCCCGCTATACACAGCAGTTCTGAAAGGAATTTCCGCCGTTAAACGGTAAATTACTATTCATTTATTCACACAGTTATGATTTCGGCTTTATAGGCATTCTTAAGAGCAAGCAGAAACGTCACAAAATTGTACGACCTGCCTAAATAACAGGAACAAATTATATACCAATCCTGAGCAGCGAATATTGTTCTGTGTATACATACTTTTATAGACATATAACTTTTTCAAACACTGCTGTAAATTTATTTTAATATTTAATGCCTGTTAAGAGAAGAAATTATAAATAAGAGTGATCACCTACAGAATTCAAGTTGCCACGCGCAAATGAGTACAGAAATTGCGCGATTTTTTGTCGCATGGATATTACAGTGATGTTGCTCTGTGCTCAGTTTTCATTTGACGCAGCACAAATGTTTCCTCACTGGACGAATTTTGAATAGTTTTTGACTGAAGTGTGGGCTATGCCTTAAAACTTATTCCTAATACCACTACTCCTTTAAAGGAACACATCTGCAATTGTAGACTTTGCGTCAGTCAAGTTTCGTCTTACACCTTCTACAGGCGATCTGACTGCAGCAGTCGGTCAAGTCGCTGTGATAATGCTACTTTACAGCAGCAAGACCATGTACTCACTTGCCTTACTAACAATAAGGGACGACTAGCCTTACACAACACGCTTCAGTTAGAGAGAACGAGTCGACAAGTGAAGATGCCGCAGTTGTAAGCCCGTTAGTGCCTATGTAACAGCGCGCCGTGGTTTGTGAAGCACAGGTGCACAGGTATGCAGCCAGAACATTGGACTCGTACTGGCTCCGTTTCTGATCTCTGCTGTTTACACTGAGATGCCAATAGACATATGATTCCCGATATGAAAGTATACAGTTGGCGGTGTTATCGTGTACACAAGACATAAAAGGGCAGTGCTATGGCGCGCTGCTATTCGCACTCAAGTGATTCTTGTGAAAAGGTTCCCGACGTGGTTACGGCCGCACGACAGCAATTAACAGATTTTGAACGCGGAGTGTCAACTGGAGTTAGAGGCATAGGATATTCCAGTTCGGAAACCGTTGGGGTATTAGTTCAAATGTTCAAATGTGTGTGAAATCTTATGGGACTTAACTGCTAAGGTCATCAGTCCCTAAGCTTACACACTACTTAACCTAAATTATCTTAAAGACAAACACACACACCCATGCGCGAGGGAGGACTCGAATCTCTGCCGGGACCAGCCGCACAGTCCATGACAGCAAGTTTAAAACGTAACAGCTCATTAATTTTTTCATAAATTAAATTGATTCTAGAGTTTCAGACACCTGCAAGTATGGTTTGTATGCTGTGCAAAATTCATCGAACAGTCTCTCTAGCTTATGAAGAAAAGTGTACCTATAGCAAAAAATGCAGCCAATAGTAAGTGAAAAAACAATGAAATTTCACATGTAAAAAAATTATTTTGTTATGTTCTTGAAATTCCGCTGCTACGAGTGTGAATCCTGAATCCTTCCTGGTCATGCTGACAAAGTTTTATGAATTTACTTGTAAAAATATAGACAGTGGAAATTAAAATATCCTGTGGTGCCTCTCCTGCTCCAAGTCGGCCCGTTTGACGCCCTACCCCCTTAAGAACATTCTGAACAATCCTAGTGAAAGCTCTCGCCACCCATATCGCCCGACATGAATCCCATCGAACATTTATGGGACATAATCAGGAGGACAGTTTGGGCACAATATCTTGCACCGGCAAGACTTTCCCAATTACCGACGGCTATAGAGGCACCATGGCTCAATATTTCAAAAATGGCTCTGAGCCCTATGGGACTTAACATCTGAGGTCATCAGTCCCCTAGAACTTAGAACTACTTAAACCTAACTAACCTAAAGACATCACACACATCCATGCCCGAGGCAGGATTCGAACCTGCGACCGTAGCGGTCAGCGGTTCCTAACTGAAGCGCTTAGAACCGCACGGCCACACCGGCCGGCGCTCAATATTTCTGTAGGGGACTTCCAACGACTTGCTGAGTCCGTGCCACGTGGACCTGCTGCACTACGTTGGGCAAAAGGAAGTCGGACACGATGTTAGCAAGTACCCCATGATTTTTGTCACCGCAGGGTGTTACTCGTACCTTATCGACAGAGGCTTCCAAGCCAAAAGATGAAGAGTGAGCGTCCGAATTTTCGATTGATATTTCGTACGATCGTATGAGTCGCTAGTACTGGACACATTCGGAACCGGCTAACCTGCAGGTCGACACGCGTCAATAGCGGAAGAAAAATATGCGGTGAGCGCAGCGGCGTGTCGCTTTTATTCCGGAATCACTTCAGACACAGCAAAAACAGCCTAAGGCCGGGGGCAAACCGCTCTGCAGAGCAAACAGGCCGCGGCGCGCGTGTAATGGGCGGGCCCGCCAGGGCTCTCTCTGTTTATTCGGGCCGCGTCCAATTTTATACTATTTTCGGCGTGCGCCGTGTTGTCGGGCCGGGCCGGGCCGGGCCGGGCGTGCACTCGGCGGGTAAACAGCCGCCGATGCATGTGCAGCGCGCCTGACGGATGTCAGCGGCCCGACCCGCGATGCGCTTCCCCGCCGCTGGCCGTGCTCTGATGTTCCTCGTTAAACTCCACGCGTATGTCAACAAAATGCCGTGCTTATGTTATCGCCAGTAGCGCTGGCGTTACAGCCTTCCATGGAAATTAAACGGGATATTGGTCATTCGCAGTCGGGCTCGAACCCCGGCCCCCTCTTCTTTTGCTGTGCCACAGCCGTGCATAGCGCGCAACCCTGTCCGGGGGTGATGCCAGTCTGCCTTTCTACAGTTTCGCCTTCTTTCCGTCTTGAATACGACAGGAAAGGAGAAAAGGAGAAGGCGTGAAAAGCTCTCGGGCTTCTGGCCGAGTGGCAGTGTGAGAAACGTTTCTTCTCGTATGTCGTCTTGCAGCTCCCATTCGCGGACACGGCCAGAGTCCAGGCACTGACCGCGCCGTGTGATGTGCGATGAAAAATTAAACGACGTTTTGCTACGTTTCACCTCGTGGCCGTCGTATTCAGTAGGTGATGAGACTGAGGTCAGATCCTCGCTGTATCTTCGTACTGCCGACAGCTTCTCATCAGTGGTATACGTCAAGAAAGTGTGCATTCACACACAAACCAAGAAAGATTTGACTTGTGGCAAATAGAGTTGCACAAGGCAAACCAAACGCCTAGGTTCAACAATAATAGCACTGAGATTTGGATTTTCTGGATTAGTTACGCACATGCGAATTTAAAAAATGTTCAAATGTGTGTGAAATATTATGGGACTTAACTGCTAAGGTCATCAGTCCCCAAGCTTACACACTACTTATCCTAAATCATCCTAAGGACAAACACACAGACCCATGCCCGAGGGAGGACTCGAACCTCCTCCGGCACCAGCCGCACTGTCCCCGACTGCAGCGCCAAGACCGCTCGGCTAATCCCGCGCGGCCATGCGAATTAAAGGGGAAATTATGTAGATAGTAAACGATTCTAAGCTGTCCGTTTAGGTGAGGTACCAATGGTCTTAAATGGACTTAACAGGTGGTATGAGGTCTTGGATGAGGAATGCATACACTATATGGCAAAAGTATACGGACACCTGGCAAAAAATGACTTTCAAGTTCGTGGCGTCCTCCATCGGAAATGCTGGAATTCAATATGGTGTTGGCCCACTCTTAGCCTTGATGACAGCCTCCATTCTCGCAGGTATACGTTCAGTTAGGTGCTGGAAGATTTCTTGGGGAATGGCAGCCCATTCTTCACGGGGTGCTGCACTGAGGAGAGGTATCGAAGTCGGTCGGTGAGGCCTGGTACGATGTCGGCGTTCCAAAACATGCCAAAGGTGTCCTACAGCGTTCAGGTCAGGACTCTGTGCAGGCCAGTCCATTAGAGGGATGTTATTGTCGTGTAACCATTCCGCCACAGGCCGTGCATTATGAACAGGTGCTCGATCGTGTTGAAAGATGCAATAGCCAACCGCGAATTGATCTTCAACAGTGGGAAGCAAGAAGGTACTTACAACATCAATTTAGGCCGTGCTCTGATTGTGCCACGCAAAACAACAGTGGGTTCACGCCCCCTCCAAGAAAAATACGACCACACCATAACACCACCGCCTCCGAATTTTACTTTTGGCACTACACACGCTGGCAGATGACGTTCACCGGGCATTCACCATACCCACACCTTTCCATCACATCGCCACATTGTGTACCGTGATTCGTCACTCCACATAACGTCTTTCCACTGTTCAGTCATCCAATGGTTACGCTCCTTACACCAAACGAAGCGTCGTTTGGCATTTACTGGCGTGATGTGAGGCTCATGAACAGATGCTCGACCATGAAATTCAACTTCTCTCACCTCCCGTCTAACAATCATAGCACTCTCAGTCGATCCTGATGCAGTCTGGAATACCTGTGTGATGATCTGGATAGATGTCTGCCTATTATACACTACGACCCTCTTCAACTGTAGGCGGTCTCTGTCAGTCAACAGAAGAGGTCGCCCTGTACGCGTACAAACGTATGACACAAGTGACACCCGATCTCCTGACCACGTTCGAAGTCCGTTAGTTCCGCGAAGCGCCCCATTCTGCTCTCTCACGATGTCTAATGATTACTGACGTCGCTGATATGGAGTACCTGGCAGTAGGTGACAGCCCAATGCACCTAATATGAAAAACTTATGTTTTTGGGGTGTCCGTATACTTTTGATCACGTAGTCTTACGTTTCACAACAAACATCTGACTGTCGCATCGTCGTCAGTTACATTGTTTTGAAGAATGTGAATTTTCCACGATGAAGTTATCATTGTCTACAGTTCATGACTTGTTGTCATAGAAGAGCATTACTCTGTCCAAGAACTTGCAGAAATGCTTTTCTTATTCAGCATAGCGGAACGAATGTACAGAGAGTAATCTCTCAACAAGCGTTATCCTAACTGGGAAGTGCTTATTGCGTTGGATAGAAACTTACTACAAACTGGACTACTATATTTATAATCCACAAGCAACCTTATGATGTGTGGCGGAAGCTACTTTGTACACCACGGCCTCTTCCGACTTCCTTTTCCAGTGGCGAATGGCCCGTTGGCAAATCGAATTTTGGTAAGCCTTCATACGAGCCCGAATCTCTCTAATTTTATATTCACGGTCTTTTCTCAACATAAACGTAAAGGGAAACAATATATTGATGCTTCCTTGTTTCCTCTATCAATCTTGTCTGGTATGGATCTCCTCAACTACTGATCGAATAACTGCTTTTGGAACGCAAAATAACTTACGGCTACAGGTAACACTTTGAGCAAAAAGTTAACATACTCATTTGTTATATCAAACACCTCACAAAAACTTAAATAGCAAAACGTTCAATATTATAAATGAATTCTGTAAACTCATGACTGAGAAACAAACATATGGAACACAAGGATATTAAGAAGAGCGAAATGCTGGTAACAGACAGGACTATAAGTAAAACTACTATTGAAGATCTACGAACATACTCGTATAGCTTAAGTCTTACAATTGGCCTGAATCGTTCCACGTAGAATGATCATCTGGAGAGCCTGAACGGGGAAAGATCATCTCCAATGGATAAAAATTATGAATGCCGAGGCAGTAGAAGAGTTGTAATATCACACAACAGGTTGATATTGTAACGGGATACAGTGCCTAGTATCTAAAGCGAAGAAAAAGAAAGTCGGAGCAGTATTAAATATCTCGAAGTGTCCAGCAGTAGCTACTCCCGTAATTTTAAGAGGAAGCCCTTCCGTGGCGCATAACGCCTTTCTAGTTGTTGAAACGTGCGTCTTCTTAGAGCACGTTACACAAAGGGAAAACGCCTCCAACAAAGCGACAGTGATAGTTTCCGAATAATTTACAAGTTTTGGGTGCATATTTGGTCGTGTCAAGAAAGCACACTCCAACGACAATGGGATTACTTATCATTCTTACAGTTTCTCTGAATAATATCTGTGAGACTACTCAATTATCTAAAAACTGAAAGCATTTATTAGTCTTCTCTCAACACCCTTAATCGAAAAGTGATGGACGCACAGGCCAATTCGTTGTGGCAGTCTGCCGTTATTGGTCAGTAACTCCTGGCCATGAAAGTTTAATAAAATTCTCACACTTTATAAATTTAAAAATTAATACTATCAACTTCGGTAGTGACGAAGATAGGTTCTTTCTCTGTAACGAGAACGAATAGCAAAGGAACCAACATGGAATTAGAATCGTCTGGTATTTGAACAATGCTGATCCAACCCATTTTAATACCGCTTCTAAAAAAATTATCGATGTATAATGTAATTGGATAGTTACAAAAAATATACTCACCAAGTCTAGGCAGGAGAACACACACACGTAAAAGGAGGTTACACTTATGCAAGCTTGCGGAATCAGTGGCTCTTTTTTCCAGCAGGAGGGTTGGGTTTGAGTCATTAATAATATTTTTAAGACTGATATAATTAACAGATAATCATTCAGTAAGCAGGCGTAGGTTATGATTTCTGCACAGAATGATAGAAAAGAAGGAAGTCCACCAGAGAAGAGAAGAATGTCATATTTTTTTGATGAAAAATAAATGGTAATTCGCGATAGCAGCTTCTCATGCGGTTTATACAAATGTTTGGTTTTTGAACTTTTTTAATATTTCGAAGATAATTGTATCACATTTATTTACTTGGGTTTAAAGAAAGTATTTTTATATAGTATAAATTATGGGGAAATCAGCTAACGTCTCTCGTCGACTAAAAACGTCGTTGACGAATCGCACAACTCATGCATATCTCTTGTGTTAACCCAACAGTCTCAGGTATCGTAAACAAGAATACCTTAAAAAATGGCTCAAAGAGAGTTTTTTCGGTTAACACCTATCTGTCGGTTGAGGACCACATTTTGATTCCGTGTCGTCGAGGCAATGAAAGAGAGTGAACAAATTTCGACACGTATTGCAGAACAAACACGTCTCAGTCCTTATGAAGGAACCATACCAGTTCAATAGACGTCATTCGATGAAACTATGTACTAAATTAGAACTGCCGGACAAAGCTTAGAAAACGAGTCCACCCAGATACGATAATTCCAACGGGGAGTTTACAAAAGTAAGCAAAACGTAGACTATATAATGAAATAAAATAAAAGAATATAAAAATGTGGTAAGTATATACCTAAAATATATTACACTGCATACTGAGATGTAATATATCTATAGGATGGAAGTATTAGACACTGGTAGTCGAAGTCGGATTTTCAAACAATAGCCGTCCTTTATCTTTCACCTGCACAATGCTGTGTCGACACAGCAGGGAAAATCCCGAGGATAAAGAGAGTCAAACTCGGATCCACTGTGGCTTGAATGATCTAGAATGGATGTTGACAAAACTAATAAAAAGGGGTTTATTATGTTCAAAGCATGTGCTTGACTAAACCTGCGTTTCATAGAGACGTAAACTGAAACAGCAAACAAAAATAGTCATGCAAGAATATGGGACTGTTTAACCTAGAAGTATCTCTCGTTATGCGGCTCTAAAGACAGGAGTGTTGGTTTATTCTACTCCTCGTTGCTTCGGTGATTATCTTCTGGTAACTAAGGTAGTTAGAGGGTTCATTCAGCATATGCGACTAGTATAAGCATTGTGTAACATAAGTAACGTACATCTTGCCAAACCTTTATAAAGAACATTGAAATTTACTTATTCATTTCACAACGCAGTCCCTCTTTAATATATTTTGTTGCTGGCAACAAAAATCAGCTATAACTGAAGTGTGATACATTCAATCACATGACATGCCACAAAAACAAGTTGTGACTTTGTCACCTTGTTTAGAGTTCAAAGTACGGTATTTTGCTGTGAAAGTATTCAATAAACCCAAATCTAACACATATAATGTAATTGAGAATCCATACCAATTAAAAAGAAAAGCTTACCTCTTTACGTACTCTTTCTACTAAGAAGCTGTATACCTGAATCGGTTCTAGAAATGAAAGTGATGTTAGTTACATGACAAATGGGCGCGTCGTTCTTTGCATAAGTGCGTGTCAAGCGGGGTACTTATAGATTTGGTAACTGGAAATAAGCCTCTTTCGGACTCACTCAATTGTCTCCGCTGACCGTTGCAAATCAGTGAGCCTGACGGATTGTGGGTTGTACTTTCCACGAACAGCTATCTCCAAAGCACACCGAGATTATGTTCACTGAAATGTCCAAAGATTCACCATAAACAAACATATTACTGTGGAGCTACACGAGTAAGATTGAAAATTACAACCTGTAGCTTCCCTCTCATGATTCAGGTTACATTTACAAAAATCTTTTGTGCGTAAACTCAGGTTATCAGCAACATACGTAGTTGCCACGAGGCAAGGTTCAAAATTGGTTCAAATGGCTCTGAGCACTATAGCACTTAACATCTGAGGTCATCAGTCCCCTAGAACTTAGAACTACTTAAACCTAACTAACCTAAAGACATCACACACATCCATGCCCGATGTAGGATTCGAACCTGCGACCGTAGCAGTCGTGCGGTTCCAGACTGAAGTGCCTAGAACCGCTCGGCCATACTGGCCGGCCACGAGGCAAGGGACTGATATATACGTTACCAGCTTCATTCCGTCACTCCTCAGATCTTAGCCCCTTTTAATTATTTTTTCCTACCATTTTAGATGTAAACCATGTTATTTCGTCGTAATTCCCGTACGATTACTTGCAGCGTAATGGATAACTGTTGCAGTAGCCATTGACTGTAAGACGTGATTTCGCAGATCAATGATGCGAGAGCTTTCGTCATTCGATTATTCACGCAGTTATGAAAATAATATCTCTACGTCATAAATCTTGAGTTTTTCGTGACAGCTCTTTATAATTATATGAGGAAATAAACCTCAATAGAAATTCTAAATAAATTACTCTAAGCGCAGAAATGTCAAAGAATGCGCATGATATTTTATATTTGCTAGTAATAAATATAGTGTCTAGCACAGGTTGTTGGCACGTAGAATAAAGGGACTTGATTTTTCAGTACTTTCAATGTAAATTTCAGGAAGCATAAGAGGACTTTCTGAAAAACAGAGTTGTTTTACGAACAAAACGGCAGGAAATACGAATTCGTAAGGAGAACGTATACAATACAATTTTTGCGTTTATGGAATCGAATGTAAGTCGTAAGGAAATTAGATATCTGGGAAAATCAGTAACTCTGAGCATACTGATCTTCCAATCGTGTTCGAGTAGCTTGACTCTAAGCAAAGTTTATTGGGCACGGTGGAAAACTTGAATTCGCTGTTTATACCATGCAGACTGTTCTCGAAATAATGCAAACATCGCAAGTGACACCACTAAGTAGTGTCTAGACGATGCTTACAATTCTATCTCGATCTGTAACAGGCATTACTGCACTCACGAAATGTATCAGACCTCCTGCTGCACCACCCACCTTGGAAACAGATACTTAATTCTAACACAGGTGATGCAGGAATAAATTAACAGTGGAATATCTGCCTTACAAATGACCACAGAATGTCGTTAATGAATACATCTGGTTGTTCTGTGGGCCTATATAAGAACTTCATCTACGTCTTGACCTCAACATGCCGAAACAGATTTAGAAATTTACTCTTGTCACCTCTCGCAAGTGCTGTTGTACTTAATGTATACCATAGTATATATCTTTTCATATGAAAATTGTGCATAAACCTCGATCACAAGTTGGTCTTGGAGACTGATGTATTATAGATACACCTCCCTTCCTAATAATTCTAATAACGAAATGGATTGCGACATAAGATTTCCTTTGCTAGCACTACTTACTGGTAATATAATCGGTAAAATATTCCAAACTATGTGGTCGAACAACCACGAACTATATTACTCTCTCCTAATAACTGTTGAGTGGATTATGAACAGTTTCCTTCAGACTAATTTTGAAACTTCCAGCTGGTCTCCAATACGTTGCCCGTAAAGATCATGTTTATCTGTGATTCAACGAATATATTCTGATCATTCAGCTTTATGTTTCGACCCAGCAACTATCTTTGGCCCTCCATTATTGTTTCACAAAAGATATTTATGTTAAGTCCGACGTTACTTTTTGAAAAATTCTGCTTTATAATAAAAGGTTAAACTGTATGTTCGTCAGAACTTATTATCATAGTCTACATTATTTGGCAAGTTTAAAATTTTTGTGCGTATTAAGGTCCGTATCACACAATACGTTGTCCTTTGTCGAGGTAAGAACTAGATTTACGGAAAACAATAATAGCATACCCTTCGCAGAAGCTGAGATGAACTTTGGTGACGAATTCACAGGACGTATCTGAAATAAGTCGTTTAATTTCCTCAGTTTAGCAATTTTTTAAGAACATACATACCAAAATCACAATATAAATCGTCTCAAAACATTAACCTCAATCTTCCTGTATGATTCTGTTTAAATCTACAGAGCGTTCTCCCGTAAACCTTTGAATAAGGATAACGAGAAGGAAACATCTTAACGGCACAGTTTCAACATTAAGGTGTTACTCTACAAAGTGGTGTATTCGCCGAGACGACCACTGTATTTAAGAAAGTATGCTCGAAGCAGAAATTCTCTATTTAGTATAATTTAGTTTGTGGATAATTTCCACTGTCGGATTCGCGTAAATTTTATGGTATGCAGGTTGTATTTGCTGAGACGGACCCATGCAGCCCTCACGATACATATATCTTTTTGTGTTCAGTTCATAAGTGCATACGTGCATCCCTTAAGGATAACCCCCACCACCATTAATGGGTGATCTACAGCTATTTCCGTATATCGTGTAGCCCATCATCTAGAAGAAATCTGAGGGATGTGGAGCGTAGGTAAACATTAAAGAAAGACAAAAATTTCCTGGAAACTTAATTTTCTGTTCTGTATTAACAATAAACTGTCAGTTGATTGCTTAAAGGTATTGACGCTTATGTCAACGGATCTTAATCTAGAAAGAGGGCTGCTACTTTATAAAACTCAGATGCCTCATCGGTTATAGTAAATGACAGATGTTTATCTCCTGATGACAGTTTAAAATTTACTTTTTTGCTCATAGACTTGCAACGGTCAGTGGAGACAATTGAGTAAGTCCGAAAGAGGCTCGTTTCCAGATGTTCACAAACTCAGGTGTCCGGTCATATGCACTGATCAGCCAAAAGATCATGACTACCGACCTGCTATCGATATAAATCATTTCAGCTGATAGCAGCGTCACCTGTCGAGGAATGACAGCTAGTCAGACCCGCGCACGGTGCATGTAGTATCAGTGAGAGTGCTGTCCGTGTGTAGAATAGGGAATGCGCGCTTTCTATCTGAGTTTGAGCGAGAGCAGATTGTGATGAGCCTGAAGCTCGGCACGAGCGTTTCGGAAACTGCACCACTTGTCGAATGTTCAAGGAGTGCTGTGGTGAGTGTCTTGAAACCAAGGATAAACCATGTACAGATGTCGTGGGGTTGGGCGGCAGCCCTTAATTACAGATGTCACGCTTCGTAGACTTTGGAGACTGGTAAAACCGAACAGACGGCGAAGTGTGGCCGAAGTAGCATCAGACTTTAATGCTTAGCAGAGTACAAGCATTAATGAACACACAGTGCATCGAACATTCCTAAAGATAGGCCTCCGTAGCCGACGACCCATTATGTGTTAATGTTAGCACCATGTCATCGGCAACTACGAAAGAAATAGGCGCGTTACCATCGGCACTGGGTGGTGGTGGTGGTTAGTGTTTAGCGTCCCGTCTACAACGAGGTCATTAGAGACGGAGCGGAAGCTCGGGTTAGGGAAGGATTGGGAAGGAAATCGGCCGTGCACTTTCAAAGGAACCATCCCGGCATTTGCTTGAAACGATTTAAGGAAATCACGGAAAACCTAAATCAGGATGGCCGGAGACGGGATTGAACCGTCGTCCTCCCGTCGGCACTGGGGATTGGTGAAGTGGCAGAGCGTTGCATCGTTTAATGGATACCTTCTTCATCGTGCCCTTTGGAAGGCGCGAATCCGTTGTCTTCCAGGGTTACAGCTTCTTGACTCATGAATAAGGGACGGAGACAAGTTGGCGGCTAATCCATTACGTTCTGGGAAACAACCTCGTGGGAATCCATGGGTCCTGTGGATCTCGTGCAAGGCACTATGACGGCCAAGAAGTATCGTACACCGGTTGCAGACCACGAACACCCCTTCATGACGATAACGTTTCCCGACGGCAGAGGAATTTTTCAACAAGAAAAAAATGGTTCAAATGGCTCTGAGCACTATGGGACTCAACTGCTGTGGTCATAAGTCCCCTAGAACTTAGAACTACTTAAACCTAACTAACCTAAGGACATCACACACATCCATGCCCGAGGCAGGATTCGAACCTGCGACCGTAGCGGTCGTGCGGTTCCAGACTGTAGCGCCTTTAACCGCTCGGCCACTCCGGCCGGCTTTCAACAAGATAAAGCGCCATATCACAAGGCCAGGAGGATGATAAGGTGGTTCGAGAAACGCAGAGGCGAGTTCCAATTCATGATTAGATAATTGTCGCTTGTAAGGGAAGTTGGTGTTGTTTGATGAGGTACCTCTACCATGAATCACGGTGAACTGACTCCGAATAAGAGAAGCATATCTACCTGCGAACGTGAAAAATCGCAAAAGATCACTCACACAAATAATCCATCAGGCGGCAATGCTGCAAAGGCCAGAAAGAAAATGTATGCTTTAAACCCGCATGTTATATGTTACAAGTATGGAAGTATTTGAGTAGAGTCGGATTTCGTATTTCGTCTAAAGAGGTGAAGCTGCCTTCGAATTAAAATGACACTACAGGCGAGAATTGAGCCACATTTTGGCATTAGTATAAAGACAGCTGCAACAAAAATGGAGATACTTGGTCTGGATACCGCTATTTGAGAGATAATAGTAAGATATTTTCCTTCATTCTCGCTACTTTACGTGTTGAAAGTCAAAGGGCATGCATACTATAATATACACAGGCAAAGGCTGTGAGCAAACAGTATTCAACCTCAGTAAATGGAATTTCGTGAGTAATAAGTGATAATAATACAACAATCTTCTAGGAATTACCTGAGGAAATGCACATCCAGCGAACGTTTGCTGAACCACCTGAAACAGAAATATCATAATTTATTTTGGCTGTTTCGAACAAGAGAATAATAATCCTAAAGCTCATATATCATTACTAGACTACATACTGTTCTAATAAATTATAAATTGTATATGAGTGGCACCTATTTTTGGTACTCGCTGTCTACATACAGTGCTTGACAGCTACTACGAAACACAGATATTGTTGGACAGGAATAATCACAGGCAATGAAACATGAAACAGAGAACATACGTAACAGAGGTGAAGTGATCTGCTTATAATTAAAAATGATACAGGTTTCACCACATAAGAAAGCAATGTAACTGACATTTATGATGTTCACGTTTCAAACAGGTCAGACGCCCAGTACAAATGTCGATATTGGACTGTCAGTAAGAAATATGCCTTCATCGGGCACTAATGTACATTTGTAACTGTTATTCATGTTGGCAACCAAACTGCTGAGGGGACCATGTGGGCTGTTTTCCAACTCCTATTTAAAGGAGGGTTTCAGAACTTCGACGGTTCGAGAAGGGGGTGTTCATTGAGTAACACGTCTGCAACGAACATCCCAGGCATGCAATAGGAGGTATAGTTTCTCGGAGTACGGAGGCTATTCCCCCGTTTAACATCTTCAGTTTCCAGTGTGTCCGGCACCTCAGCGATCCTTTGTGGGCGGCAACTGTCGTCCACAAACATAAATTCGGGACCTGCCGCACCCCTACATATCCAGAATAAACTCCCTGCAATACCACTGGGCCGTAAAGGTACCTCGCGAAATGGTATGCTGCGGTTTTTGGCCATAGCGCACAATGCCTGCTCACACCACAACGCCTATACCATATCAGTGACGTTTACGAACTTTCTGTGGCATGTAACGTCTTCCCCTCTCTCTCCGCAGAAACTGGTGGCCACAATCACTTGCTATGGTGAAGCGGTATTCGTCGGAGAACATCACTCTAGACCACTGTTGCTGACCCCAACCAATATCTTCCTAGACGATGGTGTGGCTGAAGTGGGATGTATTTAACAGGCTTCCGAGCGTACAAACCAGCCTGCTTTAATCGCCACATAATGGTTCGGGCAGAGACACGTGTACCGGTAGCCAGTGTAAGATCTGCAGCGATCTACATCTACATTTATACTCCACAAGCCACCCTGTAGTGTGTGGCGGAGGGCACTTTTCTGTTCCAGTCGCGTATGGTTCGCGGGAAGAAGGACTGCCGGAAAGCAAAATGATGCTATGCCTAGTAGTGAGATGTTTGTTCGTTTTTGCCACTATGGCTACTGATCGATCCTCTTACAGTGCGGTCGTCTGTTTACGACCATCGACATGCTTTTACAGAGCATGCCCATTGTCCAACTTCTGCCGTCTTTTTCAATCACGGGACGACAGTCCTTGTCGCACTGATTACTGTGGTCACATTAGTGCCACTTTGGCTTGGAGCCGCTCCCGACTGATGGTCCACGATCGTAAGCAATTAAACGATGTCCTGCAGACATATATCCGTACCAGACGGAATGTCACACTAATCGGTTCCACAACAACCTTCGTCAAACACCGCACTCTGTGAACTTTTCAATGCAGACAGAGCGTTCGTGCACATGCTTCGCTGCAGTTAACATTTCCCGCCCTTTACATTTCATTTTACTATCATTCGTAGGATGTTCCGTAGCAGTTGTTGGGTTCTCCGCAGAATTTGGTAGTTGTTTCTTAGCAAATGTCAGTTGTTCCTTAGCAGTTGTCAAGCAATGCACATAAGAACAATGATCCACGCAATGGCTAACATGTTTAAAAGCTAACCTACGTTGTTACAGAAACAAGAAGATAAGCTATTTTTCCACATGATATTTGTGAACACAGTTCTGTAGTTCAGGAACGTTTATCTGCCAATACATATTTTGTTAAATTTCTTGCAGTGGGCAGGTAATCTTACGGTCTGTACGGATATCAACTTCAAGGGAATGATTACCTAAACGTATTTTATTTCCTTCTAGGAAACAAGACTTTGAAAGGTTAGTTTAGAGCAGTCGTTTAGAAATAAGCTCTAATTAGCATTCCCAACTGGAGCAGTTGCTACGAATGTTTTCATATTAACGCTGGGATGTATTACTGTGACAAATGTGGTCAACTGATCGGCGAACTCATGCGTTGTTTCAAGAGATCTCCGTGTCTTTACCTTACACCTTACACCATATGAAAGTGAATGAATTCATATGTATGTCCAAGGTACGAACATACTGCATAACCGCATTTTTTAGGGCTGCGTGAACCTCTTAACTTGATTGTCGGGCTATGACCACATGGTGCAGCCTATCCAGCCATCGAAGAGGTAACATCTGTATCTTAGAAATCTATGTAAGACAGTAACTTTTAAATGAAATTATTAATTATGGTTTTAGAGACTGGCTTCGACTTACTGTTTATGGAACATCATTCGGAATCTGTGTCTCCACAGGATGGTTCTGTTACTGTTACAAATCACTAGGAAACATTATTGTTAAATACTCACATACTCTTCGGATTTCAGTTTTTGTTAAATTACAACGATGTGTAGTCCATAACTGTTACTTTTAGACTCGTTAATGTCCACTGCACTTCAGATTTTGTGGGTATATCATCATAAATGGCACGAGGGAGCCACGCAAATAAGTACTCGTGTAAAACACAGCCTTCACTCTTGACAGAAGTATCATTTATTCATGTCATTCTACATTGTGCTAATCCTTCTATCTTTGCGTGAGTACTGCACCGATCATTGTCCTTAATACTGCTTTTTTACTCTCATTTTTGAATGCCCTTACAATTTTCGCCGCATTTCTTCCTTCCGGCGTAATGTTAACCATTTGCGTTCGTCGCGGCAGATGTCGCATTTATCCCGTCCCTCCTCTAAGGAAGCGCTTTCCACGGACTTCTTTAGCCATATACTCCTCGTAGTAACAGCTAAATCATCAACCTGTTGTTAATTTTCATTGGAGTTAATTTTTTCCACTTCAATCAGTTTAAGGTTTACATGATCCACTTTCCCTTTTCATATATGCTTCAGATGTACCACTGTGGATTTCCTAAATTTATTTTTAAACAATTCGCATTTGTTGTACCTAACACTCAAAATCACGTTCGTTTTAGTTGTGGTTATCCGTATCCTGTGTTTTACGCAAACTATGATATTTATCTGTTGGCCGGCACTGCTGTTTTATTTACTTTCCAACAAAAGGGCTATTTCCTTCACGAACCTTACCATCTATTGGCATTACACTTTCATTTATCTTCAGAATCTTTCTTTCACTTACTTTATTTGTTCTTCAATGCACTCGTTACGAATTAAACACGCGGACAGTTACGCACGTTAGTAGACGGCTTTGGGACTTGGGAAGCGGGCTTCACCCGTTTCGTATCCGCATCGCGCATGAATGACGGGGGCTGGTGAGCCAGCCAGCCTTTTTATGGTTTCTGGATGGTTTCCCACATCCCACTATGTGAATACCGGGCTGCTACCCATGTTCCGTCCCACCTGCACTCTGTGAAAACATTTAGAAAAACGGTCTCATATCTACCAACAGGATTAATTATAGACGCAGACAAATGGGGTACACAGATTCCGTCCTTGGGGGGCGAATAAGAAACTGACGCCCTTAGATGCTTGATCTCTTCAAACCCTTAATCAGCAACAGCATTGGGGTTATAAGTTAATGCTCATAAGATAGCTCCCTGACTTGTATGCCCAACTCAACATGAACTTACCTTTCTAGATTTTTTTCTTTTATTAATAACACTTGCGTTTTCTAAATGGTTCATGTCGTTCGTTTCTCTCTGTCCATTCGTCACGGCCGCCCAGAATTGCGAGATTGTTATTCCCGTTTTCATTGCGGAAGGCTTTCTGTAGGCTCACAGATGCTGAATAAAATCTTTTCGGTTTTCAAATTGTCTTGCTCTTTCCCTGTTCTTCTTTTCATTACTAAGCACGAAGTCAGTCACATTTTTAGGGCACTCCTTATTTTGCCAGATTGGAAAGACCTTTCTTTGTTCTTTCTGTTCTTTGGAATTATTCTGATTAGCAGGCTAAAAGCTTGGCACATCAGACAAAAGATTCGACAGTGTTCATAATCTGTTTGCGCCATCTTCGATAACAAGCCGAATCTTTACTGAAATCTGACGATAAATGACATGTTCATCAAATTTTGACAGTAGCTCAAACAATCCCTTAGTTTCTATATTTGTAACAAAATCCATTCACTCCTTACATAAATGACCCTTATTAAATCGTTCCCATTCTTGCCAAACTCTCATCGCCTTAGTGAATCGCCTTCTACATCTATTTCAACTTCGTCCTTCTCAAAAGCCACTGTTCGGGAGATTCGAGCAGGACCTGCTGTCATTATTTAGCACTTTTTTCCTTGAGATTACCACAGTTTTTCTTTGGCATCTTTGAACTAAAACTTCTACAGTTTACTTCTCCGAAATTAGTTTAAGCTTTCTGGAAGTTTCGTTGCCTTTTCCTACAATCGTTTCTCTCAATAATTCTTATTGACCAGTGCTCAACTCCTGTTCCTCTACTCTCTTAAGGAACAAGCTGCAACGATTTCTCTCATTATCCAAAAACCTTACGTCGGTAGTATTACTGCACCAATTTTTTTGACCCGTAACTGAATCTTTAGACTATCAAATGTTTCATCAAGGTCAGTAACTTAGAGGTAGTGGAAGAACAGTTCCTTACTGGGCTATTCTTGTGTAGCAATCAATGGTTTACCGAGAATATGTAACCCATTTGAGTTATACGACCTCAATACAAGTTAAAGCCGGCCGGGGTGGCCGTGCGGTTCTAGGCGCTACAGTCTGGAACCGCGTGACCGCTACGGTCGCAGGTTCGAATCCTGCCTCGGGCATGGATGTGTGTGATGTCCTTAGGTTAATTAGGTTTAAGTAGTTCTAAGTTCTAGGGGACTGATGACCTTAGAAGTTAAGTCCCATAGTGCTCAGAGCCATTTGAACCATTTTGAACACAAGTCAAACTTTTCATTGAGGTAGAAAGAATGAAAAGAACACTTAAGAAAAGGGGGAACGCTAGAAAGTAGATATATATACATATATCTTGACTAAGACATTCGGTAACAGATTTAGACTTCATGTGCGCGGAGAAAGAGGAAGACAAGAGGTATGGCTATCTAAAGCATAAATGAACATAGCTTTGAACGTCTGCCACACTCTAATGTCCAATAATTGAGGACTAGGTACGTTACTAAATTATACCTTTATCTTTCACAACTTAAGTACACAACAAACCATCTTTACACTCACATTCGTCTACATAAAAAGAAGTAGTGTTGACAAAAAAGTGGTAAAAATCAGTACCCCGTCGTCCTGTGGGCTTTCCATTGGACTCAGTGGGCGCTTACGATGCCTGATACCCGCGTAGTACGCTTCATGTAAGTCTGCGGAGGTCAACCTGTGATATCCGTTCCCACTCATCAATGAGAGCCCTTGAGAGTTCTCGGAGGGCCTCTAATGAAACAGTACGCCCACGAACACGTCTGTCAAGCATGTCCCACACAAGCGCGTCGGGTTTATATCGAGTGTCTGGGATCCCCACTGGGTCGGATTAAAGGAAGACATCGAAGCAATTCAGAGGTATACTGTTACGCTAGATTTATAGCCGGTAGGTTCGATCAACACTCGAGATTTACGGTAATGCTTCGTAAACTGAAATGGGAATTCCTGGAAGAAAGACGTCATTCTTTTCACGGAACGCCATTGAGAAGATTTAGAGAACCTGCATTTGAAGCTGACTGCAGGACGTTTTAATGGCTTCAGCGTACATTATGCGTAAGGAACACGAAGGTAAGAGAAATTAGGGCTCCTATGGAATCATATAGATAGCCGTTTTCTGCTCGCATCTTTTACAAATAGAACAAGGAAATGACTACTATGGTACAACGTAGCCTCCGCCATGCACCATGCGGTGGCTTGTGGAATATACCTGTAAGTGTAGAAGTACTAAGAGTATTTAATTTCTAATAAAGGGGTTTTAGGCAAATAAACATTTCTGTTGTCCAAAGCTTACTGCTTTCCTTGTAACCTATAACATCTGTAATTACAGGTATATTGCGCCTATCATACCACTTTGCGAAGGATACTTTGAGTGTTTAAAATTTTCACGGTTTTCTGTTCCATTCGCAAATGGACTGCGGGAAGAACGAACGTTGGTAGGTTTCTGTACGAGAATGAATTTCTCTAGTTTTATTACCATGATCAAATCGTAAAATGTGTGTTGGAGGAAGTAAGTCACTATTCCTGGAAAATACACTATCGAGTGTTTAACAACTAATTTCTTTCAGAGACACAACGCATTTATTGTTGTCTAAATGTGTCCAATGGTGATAAAGGAATGCATCTCAATAACGCGACTGTATTCACAATTGAGCACTTGAGTATGGGGTTATGATCCCAAAACAAGGCACAAAAAATAAATAACTAAATAAAGGAATGAAAGTAAAAAATTAAAAATTAAAATGTAGCAGTAGACATTCTGTTTCATAAACAATAATTTCTTGTGTCTGGCAAAAAAGCTAGATGCACACCTCGCTGAAGCTGTTTTGGAACGAGTCCATGTAGAAAGGCGTTGGCGCTCATTGCATTACTCTGTATGTTCGATTAACTCTAACTTTAGAGAAAACTGAGGCAGAAGGGTTTTCTAGGCAGTCTACTTCGTGGGTAAATGACATGTCCCTACAACTCTAGCCGTGAATTTCAGGCCGGCCATTCTCTGTTCTTGAAATAGTTTGTAAGTAGTCCCTACTCTTTAAATCCCTTCGAACGCGCAATCCTGCATATCTTACGGTAGTTACTATTTCTACCAATTAAACGCCAATATTGCAATGAGATAATAATGGATCTTTCTGCCCTTATACCTTACGCATGTTTTTGTTGATGGTAAACTATTAGACCTCGAAACAGACAGTCGCTCCACTGCCGGCCTTTCTGTGTTACGCTACGTTTTTCTGGCGTTGCGACTAGTCTTTGTATTACAGTATCATCTGCAAACAGCTTCATGAAGTTATGACGCTGTTCTCCAGATCTTTATATCTGCAAGATGATTTACTTCTATATCTACAAACGAGAGAGGCGACTAGAGGGCAATGAAAAGACGTATTACGACTGGCTTCATGAACATCTATAACGGTGTCACCGAACATACAAACAGCAGATAGGTACTTGAGAATAAACACATTACAAGTGTTCCAAATGGCCACCACTCGTGTGAAGGCAAGTTTCGTTACATCTTCTCATCAATACCCGTACATGTTCAAAAATCTCAGGAGTGTTCCGAATGCATTCACAACCGTCCACAATGCGTTCCCAGAGTTCATTGTCACTATCAACGGTGCTGGAGTGCACCAAAGCTTTCAAATATACCCCCCACCCACCCCCCATCTCCCCGTCCTCACGCCCCTCAAAAAAATCCAACGTGTTCACGTCGTAAGGTCATGAAGCCCATGGTATTGCGCTATTTCCGAGCCTCGACCGATGCAATGGTTGTCGAAGAATCGTGGGACTTCCTACACATTCAGTCGGGGCACAGCCATGTATATAACACACACGAATCCTTTCAGCATAAGGAACGTCGTCAAAATGATCGGTGAGTAGCACACAATAGGCCTCTAGCTGTGTCATCTGCTAACAGCCTCATAAAGCTTCTGATGCTGTTCACCAGATTTTTACGAGTACTACTCGCTTGGGTTACGACAAAACCTCCTTTCACATCCGACGATTTCGCACTAAACACAGCATAGAATGGAGAGTGAAACTTGCACAACTTGTGGTACTTACATTTCTCGTATTTGCTTTTAGGATTCGATGCAAAGAGTAACGTAATTTATTTGGACAATAATTGCCAACTTATTTCTAAATAATACCTCCGAGTATAAATTGACAAATGAGATATGACAAAGCAAGTGAAGTCTCGGTCACGAATGTTTCTCAGAGAACGCGCAGTGTGGCAACTGCGGGCGTCATATGTGTGCGGGCTAGCCCCTGCTATTGTGCTGCTAGACACAGAGCTAATGCATACACAGGCCAAGGTCGACGAGCCACCCCTCTGTCCTTGCAGCACGGGGTTCGTTCCCCACCAAGGTCGCTGATAATTCTGCGCTCAAACTGACCCACGAGACGCTTCCAAGTTGTCGCAGCAGCTACAGCTGCCTCACGATGCATGTGTCCTTGCAGTACGTGGAACAAGCTCTTCAACGTAGTGCTGGATTTCTTTGTCTTCACAGTAAAGTTTTACCTAGTGACAAAAGTCGTAGAGGTTGGTTATATTAGTACTGTTGTGTCTTATCTACTACAAAATTGTATGAAGCACATCGACTGAATTTCATTATACGTTAAATATGAACGAGTTTCGTAATTTAAATCCGACTGGCTATAATTATAGGTTGTCTCAAAATTTCTGTTACAAATATATGTGAGTAACTGCTGGCACCATCGGTATTTAGCAAAAAGGCTTTTCTGAATTCCCTACAAAATTATTGTTGTTCTGCTGATATTTATAGGAGCCTATATGTAGAAGCTTTTTCACTGTGATACTATGTCCCTTTTTCGCATAAAATATACCTGCGCAGGCTGAGTTTAACAATGGTTTTCATATTAGTGCCAATGGGCCAGTAGCATTTGTCTTCCAGGACGTTCCACTAGGAAAATTTGCTTTCACGAAGCCTCAAGAGTCCTTCCTACGATATGGTTTCCACTGTAACCCATTTACAGAGATGTCAGGAGATTCTGAGAATCTAAAATTTTACATAGATGATGTCTTGCTGCAAGGGGTGGCAAAGATTTTGAATTAAATGAAGATATGTACTGAATTCACATTGGTTTCGCTTCTGACGACCCGTTAATAAAATTTGAAAGGAAGAAATCCCTACAAATAGTCTCTAAAGAATTCAGCTTTGTAGATTCAGAATAAGAACAAGCAAAGGTTCAGTATTTCGACAAAGAAGAAACAAATAATGGGTTTTAGAGGATGAGAATCTGTTAAACGCAGAAAAAGTACATTCAGGTAGCTAAGATATACTTCATATTTCGAAGATGATCTACATGTTGGGTATCCATCCATCCATAATATAAAATGTATGTATTTATATATGTATGTATGCATGTTTCACGGCTCCTCATAAACCATTTGATCGATTTCAACCAATCGAATCCCTTGCTCTCAAGCATCAATCGTTATGGAGTTAAGAATAGTAAGAATAATAGCTGTTCAGGAGATATGACATAACATTTAATGAGAAGCGTGGAAAACTGCTGCATGCATGCATATCGTATAAATATTTTACTTCTTTGCTAATGAGTCTATTTAGAGCATATTTCGCAGACAGTATCTACATACCCCACTGAATGTACGTACACAAATGTATCACAGTACGATACTTAGTTCTACAGATATGGCGTCATGAACAGTGAGATACCGGAAAAAAAGTCGCATCATCTCGTACTTGAAGTTTTGATACATTTATTTTTTACTACTAAAACACTCCAACAGTCAAGTTGACTTAAGGAAATTTTTGACATCGGCCATAGCTTTTGACAGCTTTACACTACGAAGCGCAAACGCCTATAGGCGAAAACAACAGCCATCTAGAGAGCTATAAAGAGGCAAAAGACGTTTACGAAATCCCAGCGCAGAGAAACTGTACGTTTCTGATAGGAATTTAGCAGTATGAATTCCCGGGCGATGCCGGCTTTGTCAACTAGTAAAATTACAATTTCCAGTTAAATTTGTGCCACACTTTAAAATATTTAAGAAATCCATTAAGGTAATGAACGAAGACGAAATTCTGCAAGTACACAGTTATCGTTAGTTCACTGTGTTAAATGAAACGAAGAATATGACATATATTAGAGATGAGTACATTTTCAGTAGGAAACAAAATAAATAGTTTTGCAGATTTTAATATCTTCATTTAAGGAGAGCAGCAAAGTGTATAACATAAAAAGAGGTTTATAGTCTAGGATAGATCTGCAAACACATGATATGAGAGACTGTAAAGGAGATCATGAACAACATTCATAATTCAATACTGACGGGAAATACTGAATGAAGGAGACGAAGGACATTGGGAACAATAAATTAACGACTAGCGCTCTCAAAATGATGGCGTTAAGCCAACTCAGTTTCTCTGCACACGTTAGTGTCAGTGGACACGTTGGCTTTCAGTTACTTGTGAATATGACGTTCTATTTTGATTGTGTCTGTGATCGCTTTTCGAGGCAGCGGCGCTGTCCCAAGCCTACTGATACAGGTGTGTTTGTAGCGTCACTTCGACTTGCAGATCCATTCTCAGGTACTATATGGTAGTTGAAGAAAAGGTAGTGAAACTACTACAGCAAATTTGTTGGTGTAATTGATCTAACATGACAGGAAAATGAGCCTGTGATCACTGAAGAAAGGGCCACATGTTAAGCCAAAATCGTAAAATCACATTTTCATGCCATGTTGTTGTTGTTGTTGTGGTCTTCAGTCCCGAGACTAGTTTGATGCAGCTCTCCATGCTACTCTATCCTGTGCAAGCTTCTTCATCTCCCAGTACTTACTGCAACCTACATCCTCCTAAATCTGCTTAGTGTATTCATCTCTTGGTCCTCTCTACGATTTTTAACTTCTGCGCCGCCCTCCAATGGTAAATTTGTGATCCCTTGATGCCTCAGAACATGCCCTACCTACCGGTCCCTTCTTCTTGTCAAGTTGTGCCACAAACTCCTCTTCTCCCCTATTCTACTCAGTACCTCCTCATTAGTTACGTGATCTACCCATCTAATCTTCAGCATTCTTCTGTAGCACCACATTTCGAAAGCTTCTATTCTCTTCTTGTCCAAACTATTTATCGTCCATGTTTCACTTCCATACATGGCTACACTCCATACAAACACTTTCAGTAACGACTTCCTGACACTTAAATCTATACTCGATGTTAACAAATTCCTCTTCTTCAGAAACGCTTTCCTTGCCATTGCCAGTCTAAATTTTATATCCTCTCTACTTCGACCATCATCAGTTATTTTGCTCCCCAAATAGCAAAACTCCTTTACTACTTTAAGTGTCTCATTTCCTAATCTAATTCCCTCAGCATCACCCGACTTCATTCGACTACATTCCATGATCCTCGTTTTGCTTTTGCTGATGTTCATCTTATATCCACCTTTCAAGACACTGTCCATTCCGTTCAACTGCTCTTCCAAGTCCTTTGCTGTCTCTGTCAGAATTATAATGTCATCGGTAAACCTCATAGTTTTTATTTCTTCTCCATGGATTTTAATACCTACTACGAATTTTTCTTTTGCTTCCTTTATTGCTTGCTCAATATACAAATCGAATAACATCGAGGAGACGCCAAAACCCTGTTTCACCCCCTTCCCCACCACTGCTTCCCTTTTATGTCCCTCGACTCTTATAAGTGCCATCTGGTTTCTGCACAAATTGTAAATAGCCTTTCGCTCCCTGTATTTGACCCCAGCCACCTTTAGAATTTGAAACAGAGTATTCCAGTCAACATTGTCAAAAGATTTTACTAAGTTTACAAATGCTAGAAACGTAGGTTTGCCTTTCCTTAATCTTTCTTCTAAGATAAGGCGTAAGGTCAGTATTGCCTCACGTGTTCCAACATTTCTACGGAATCAAAACTGACCTTCCCGCAGGTCGGCTTTTATCAGTTTTTCCATTCGTCTATAAAGAATTCGCGTTAGTATTTTGCAACTATGACTTATTAAACTGATAGTTCGGTAATTTTCACATCTGTCAACACCTGCTCTCTTTGGGATTGGAATTACTATATTCTTCTTGAAGTGTGAGGGTATTTCGCCTGTCTCATACATCTTGCTCACCAGATGGTAGAGTTGCGTTATGACTGGCTCTCCCAAGGCCGTATTAGTTCTAATGGAATGTTGTCTACTCCCGGGGCCTTGTTTCGATTCAGGCCTTTCAGTGCTTTGTCGAACTCTTCACGCAGTATCGTGTCTCCCATTTCATCTTCATCTACATTCTCTTCCATTTCCATAATATTGTCCTCAAGTACATCGCCCTTGTATAGACCCTCTATATACTCCTTCCAGCTTTCTGTTTTCCCTTCTTTGCTTAGAACTGGGTTTCCATCTGAGCTCTTGATATTCATACAAGTGGTTCTCTTTTCTCCAAAGGTCTCTTTAATTTTCCTGTAGGCAGTATCTATCTTACCCCTAGTGAGACAAGCCTCTACATCCTTACATTTGTCCTCTTGCCATCCTTGCTTAGCAGTAATCCACATAAATTTACCTAAGACCGAGATTTAAACATCTGTAACAAGCCGTGGAAATAAATAAGTAGTAGTGGTAACAGTAAACTCGTTGTTCCATTCGATATGAATAAGTTACGATGACGCTTCAAAAATTTGCGCATTTAAAGCCAATAAATAGTTGGTTAAAATATATTGTATTTTAAGTAAGTATATTATACTTACCCCTATTCTCTATGAATCAGTATAGCGTATATCGTAGACGATACTTCTTATTGTATGAGGTATTAGCATTTGTTGTCACTCTGTCCATCGACGCAGCATAGAAAGAATCAAATTTTTACACGTCTCTACGCCTGCTAATATCAGTCTCGTTTTATGTTCATTGCAATTGTGAAAAGCCTTGTTGTTTAATGAATAACAGTTGAAGATACTGTCCTGTAAACGGGTACCTCATATTTTCTAAGCCGGTTCTTGGGCATTAATGAACGTGCCTCTTCCAGCGTCAAACCAGCTGATAATGTTGGCCATTTCCGCAACACACTTCCACGACAAACTGATCTGACACTTATTAACGGTCTTTGTTTGTATACATTTTTTGTGTGTCGGATTTGATATGGATTTCGTACACCATTAATTTTTTCACTCTGGGCTGTACATAAGTTTTTCACTGATTCAGTTCTGTATATAAAAAGCGTTTCCTCATTATAGTATCAATGAACAGAGGCCTGCCAGTTGCCAGCAACTTTAACTAATACTGAGTTGATGTGATCACGCCTCTTTATATCCGCACATATTATTAATCCAAGGTATGGATGATATTAATACAGCTTATATGGATGATATTAATACATCTGTCATTCATTACTCTCCTAGTATTCTTGTGTGGGGTCCGCATCAGGTGGGACTGACGGATGACATCGAAAAAGTACAAAGAAGGGCAGCTCGTTTTATATTATCGCGAAATAGAGGAGATAGTGTCAAAGACATGATACGTGAATTGGAGTGGCAATCATTAAAACAAAGGCGTTTTTCTTGCGACGGGATCTTCTCATAAAATTTCAATCACCAGTTTTCTCCTCCAATTGCATAAACATTCTGTTGACACTCACCTACATAGGGAGAAATGATCATCACGATAAAATAAGAGAAATCAGGGCTCGCACAGAAAAATTTAAGTGCTCGTTTTTCCCGCGTGCCGTTCGGTAGTGGAACGGTAGAGAGACAGCTTGAATGTGGTTCATTGAACACTCTGCCAGGCACTATATTGTGAATAACAGAGTAATCACGTAGATGTGGATGTAGATGTAGTCAAAGGCTACGTCATTACGTCATTTTTACGTTTCGTGAAGAGTACCATCTTATATATGAGCTAGCTGCCAGTTTTTAAAGGAAGTCGATATCTTTCGGTATTCAGCCCGGTGTAACAGTTCCTCACAGAAAACCGACATAACTGCTGAAAATTCTTGCATTACAATTTACTCTTTTCACCAATTATTAGCCTGTAATGTGAAAAATAATGACCTTAATACACTTGTTTGAGGTGCAGCGAGAACGACTACTTTTGCATGCCAATAGCGTATTTCTTTATAGTGCTTTTTTATGTTTGCAATGTGAGCCATCTTAATTTCATAACGATAAGCCAGTGGAGTCCAACTTGTGAGCTAACTGCCAACAACATTGCAATTTTTGAAACTTCCTGGCAGATTAAGACTGTGTGCCGGACCGAGACTCGAACTCGGGACCTTTGCCTTTCGCGGGCAAGTGCTCTACCAACTGAGCTACCCAAGCACGACTCACGCCCCCTCCTCACAGCTTTACTTACGCCAGTACCTCGTTCGCAGGAGGGCTTCTGTAAAGTTTGGAGGGTAGGAGACGAGGTACTGACGGAAGTAAAGCTGTGAGGAGTGGGCGTGAGTCGTGCTTGGGTTGGTAGAGTATTTGTTAGAGCACCAGCCCGCGAGAGGCAAAGGTCCTGAGTTCGAGTCTTGGTCCGGCACACATTTTTAATCTGCCAGGAAGTTTCATATCAGAGCACACTCCGCTGCAGAGTGAAAATCTTATTGTAATTTTTGTTGTATATGAAGGAGCAGTGACAAATATAATTCACAAGCAAGAATCTTATAACATAATTAAAAAATTAAATTACTGGATCATTTGTAGCTCATACTGAGATCGATGCTGTTAATAGGTGTCATTTCTTCAGACGACTGCAATACAGCAAAGTGGAGCACACAGAGTGAAACCGCCTTGTGAAAACATTTTCCGCTAGAAGCTCCGTAAGCAAGACTTGCTCGCTACAAGTTTTAAATGCAACATTTCGCGCACAGCTCCATCCTTTTTACTGGAGACCCTGTGCCCTACATGTACGAAACGGGCGCTTATGACTTAATTTCCTCGCGTGTGCCTGCGAGCCTCATTCGCGCCCAGATTTTAATCTTCACAAGCCTCCTCGCAGTTAGGCCAGCTGCGAGATGTTTGTAGGTAACCGGATTAAAATTAAAGGCTCACGCCTCTTCAGAAGCGGTGTGAGCGCTCGGTAATACGGGAATCAGGCGCTGCGCTAATTATCTTAAGTGCGACAAAGCATCCAATTTGTTGTGCTCGCAACGCTCGGAACGGCGGAAACCACGGCTTTTGTGGCGCACTTGAATTAGCCTTTTGTGAATCCTTAATTTTAGATTGCATCTGCTGCATGATTTACGCTACTTACTATCATTGAAGAACGGAATGTAATGCGCGCGTGACTGAATTATTCGTAGGAAGGAGATTAAGAATTTTTGTTTGTGTTCTCTTTCACAGAAGAAACGCGTCTCCCTTTAACGCTGTCGTTAAAGCTACCATCTTTTACGGGAAAACAGTACATTGATGACTGTCGAAATGATGGCCTATGGACCCGAGAGAGAAACAGACATGTGAAAATTGATGTAGAGTCTCACAAAGCCCAGAAATTTTTACTTGAAAGGTAGTTACAACTGGGTCTGCTGTATAGCAAAGGATTAGACTCTTCTTTTTAAGTTTATAACTGTGTGAAACTTACCGCACTGAGGTCCTGTTTAATAGCGGTCAACACAGGAACGAGCTGCTTATATAGTGTTACCTTGCCTTGGTTAACAGTGTATGCCAGTCTCCTGTCTCACTGTATTTCGACTCACTTGTTTGTTTCTTTAGTTAGTCGTGCTGCGGTAATGCTTCTGTTTCATCAGTTATTTTCATGACTACAGTATTCTTGAGACATCGACATGCAGGACAGGTAATGGAATGTCATTACAAAGTCAGGTTCACTGAAAAGTGAAATTCCCCTGTGATTTCTTCTTTTATTCCACCGGTTAGAGGACAGTACAGATAGATATTCGTAGGTTTTGTTTCTAAGGCAGCTGGGCTAAATTGCTAAAAACTAACAGTATTTTTTTCAGTTTTTCCAAGAACTAATAGCCTTAAATAATTCTACCACAAATAGCAAGACAAGTTAGTATCTTTCTTAAACTGCTTTTACAGAAACATGTGGATTTTGACTGAGAATTATCGATTTACATTATCTAAAGTGGTGAGTATAAAACAGATTTAGAGAAATTGTCCTTACGAGCTGAATACAATCATTTCTATTTCATCTTGACCACCTCATTGTTTGTACGATCGAAATGTAACATCTCCATTGCAGAGTCATCAAGCAAATCGAACTGCTAGAACCAATAGCGTTGACATTATTCGAAGATATGACTGAAGACACTGATAGCAATTGCTGGGAGCCACTATTTTCTCTTCTTGATCCAAAAGGAATGGCACTATATGATAAGAAAGTTCAATATTGCACTTACACCTTTCTGAGAGAACATATGTTTTTCATCTGCTATAGACATATTTTCACATTCTTTCATTAGTCACCTTAGTTACTTATCAGTGACATTGGTCTATGTTAGCTACACGTGAGCTGTGTTGTGTCACGCAAATATTTGGTTGTGAAAACTAAGAAAATTGTGGTAAAGCAATTTTTTCCTGTAATTATTTCTCATCTGCCGTCTGAGCCGAAAATTACAGTATCGGAGTGAGTTCTTTTAACAATCTGTTATGATCTACATTGTGAAGACTGATTTGATGCAGCTCGTCTCGTTATTGTATCCTGTACAAGCTTCGTTATCTCCGAAAAACTACTGAAATCTACCTCCATTTGTACCTACATACTGTGTTTATGCCCAGGCCTCCCTCTGCTGTTTTTATCCACCACATTTGCCTCTACTACCAAATTGACGACGCCTCCTGGCCTCAGGATGTTTCCTTTCAACCAATCCCTTCTTTTACTCAAGTGGTGCCATAATTCTTCCTCCCAATATCATTCAGTACCCATCAGTTGTTCGGTCTACCAACAGAATTTTCAACATTTTTATACAGGAGATTATCTTATAGCTTTCTTCTTCTCTCAACAGTTTATCGTTAACGTACAATGGTACACTCCAAACAAGTAACCCCCCATGAACCTCGTTTCACTTCCGCTGATATTCATCTTACTATCCGTTTTCAAGACACAATCCACTGCATTCAACTGCACATCTAAATTCTGAGTTATCGGCAGAGCTCTAATTTTTCATTTTTTCTATCTTAAAATGAATCCCCTCCTGCAATTTCTTCTTGGTATCTTATTGCTTGCTCTATGTACAGATTGAATAACATCGGGGAAGAGGCTACAATCATGTCTCCCTCCCTTCTTGACAACTGCTTTCCTTTCCTGTCATTCGACTCTTATAACGGCACTCTGTACAAGTTGTAAGTAACTTTCCCCTCTCTCTATTTTATTCCTGCTACCTTTATAATTTTAGCTAGTGTATTCCAATCAACATCGTCAAAAGCTTTTTCTAAATCTACAAATATACGTTGGCCTTTCTTCAGTCTGTATTCTAAAATAAATCGCATTTCATTAATACCTCCCGTATTCCAGTGTTTTCCCAGAATCAAAACAGATCTTCCCCGAGGTCACTTTGTACGTGTTTCCGTTCTTCTATAAATAATTCAATTTAGTATTCAGCAACTATAACTTGTTAAATTGGTGGTTCGGTAATATCCACACCTGTCAGCCCCTAATTTCTTCAGATTTGGAATTATTACCTTCTTCTTGAAGTCCGATGGTATTTCCCTTGTCTCACTATAGACAATAAATTTTAGGAACTTCGTCGTCGACTCGAAATCCTTATATACCTCGGATGGAGCTTTTTCGTAGATGCAGATCTGATTTCTTGCCACCTTCGATCACTACTTATAGTACCTTCTGTTCAGCACGCGTATCGTTATAGAGGTGGACATTTAAAGCAGGATTAAAAATGATGTCTGCACTGAAAAGCGTGTGCTAGAAAGTACAGCTGCCAATTTTTATAAGAAAAGGAGAGTCCATATGACTTCCACCGACTTATACAAATATAGTATAGTAATCCCAGAATTCATTACAGGAAGTGGGTGAACGTACGCTCCAGTTTAATAAATGCACTACTACTGTGCCGGTCGAGAGCCGTCTCTCTCTCTTGGGATCAGTATGGTACAAATGTTGGCCGTTACATTAACAGAAAAGAAACAACAGCTTCTTCAATATTGTACGATATTTTATGATACAGCTAAAACGTACTACAAAGAGTGTACTCGCGAACTGGTCCATGATTAAAGAACGTTCTGTGTTTTCCACAATTACTGAATGTGCCACTGTCGCAGCCTCCCATTTTCGATGCACCTGAGGATCAGCTCGAAGATTGTGGCGAATATGTTGAGCGCAGGGGAAATGGCATAGAATGGACCAGAAATTTCCTCCTCAGGTTGACTATGGCCACGAAGACGCATCAAACGACAACAGACTTTGATTGAAACTCGGAAAGCACATGTACATAAATGGTACGCTGCATTTGTTATTATTACGCTGCACAAACCCTAAGAAAAATATTTTTTAAGAATGCTAACTGTAAGGTGCCGCTGAAAACTCAGATAAGAGGCATTTTAAACGAAATGTGGAAGGTGATCTCATTGGACGGTTCGTGTACGGGCAGCAAGTACATACGAAGGTCACCGTTCTGATAACCTGAAGAAAATGGACAAGCTAGTAGTCGCAATATTTTGTTTTCGTAATATGTGCTGGACAAACGGTAACGTTCTGTCTATCAGTCATACTACGTAACACTGAAACAACAACGATACTGCCGGAGATTTTTTCTTTTGGAGCTTTTAAGAAATTACGTGTCATTGAACTGCGTTCGAAGACATTACTATTATAGCTTCACTTTTCACAGCTCTTACAAATTCCTGGTGCAGGTCTTTTCAGATCAACAATAATTCCATATTAATCAAATATTCTTCAATTTTAATTTAATACTCCAAATTCCTTCAACTCATTTTCATATTAACATAATTATATCTGCAGAATTTGATTTTGTATTACTTTTGAGGGATACGTTGTACTACATTACCTGTCCAAAAGGCCTCGGAAAGGTCGTCTTCTGCCACTGAAATATCTCTATTTGCTTTCACATAACGTTTAGTTTTATGACCGAGCGTGAACAGCAGGTATCACCTCAGGTCTTTCAAGTGTATTTTACTCATACACTGTCTTCCATATTTGAATCACTCAAAGTGAGTAATAGCGTCAAGCTGTGTGGTGTAGCCGCGTGGTCCCAGGCGTCTTGTCACGGTTCGCGCGGCCAGCCCTTTCGGAGGTTCGAGTACTCCCTCGGGCATGGGTGTGTGCTGTCCTTAGCGTAAATTAGTTTATGTTAGGTTAAGAAAAGTGTTGGCCTTGGGATCGATGGCCTCAGCAGTTTGTTCCCATAGGACCTTCCCACAAATTTCCAATTAATGGCGCCAATTTCCTGCTCAAATCTCATAAATACGCTCAGAAACGTAGACCTTCTTGATGTGTTTGAATGTCTTCAGTGCAAAGTTACCTGAGAACGTGTTCTTCGTAATTTCTTTCTTCAGTTGTTATTTCCACGACCTCTTCAATTCAAATCTTACTTGCCCACGTAAGTTTAAACCTCTTTTTACAGAAACAGGTTTAAAATTCTCTTAGTTCTTTGTTCTCCATTTTCTCTTTATGGTCTATGTTTAATTTGTAGTCAATTTTTTGTTTCAGAGGTATTCAGAAACAATTTCATGTTGTTTTGAAATAAGCGTATAACATATGGGAGCTGATTTTTGTGTCTGTTTACGTAGATCACTACTGACAACGATTGGTTTCCTTGCAGCACCGACTAAGTGTCGAGTAGAGACAATTTTGTTCTTAAGTGTTAGGTACAAGCCTACTACTGCAATTTCTTGCGTCATCATCTTCGTCCCACTCTGAGAAGAAAGTGATGGCATCATCTGTAATGCACCCCTCACGCTTTATGAGAACGCACGGTGACAGACGGCGTACTCTGTGGAGGTGTTCCTGCTGCATGGGGCTGCGACATGCTGGAACATAAAGCGTATTCAACCGAAATGAGTCAACGCGATTGCGACCTGTTCTCCAAAATAAAGGAACCTCTTTGTGGCGCACGCTAGAACACAGAGAAGACATCATTCCTACTATTACCCGCTCCTTGCAAGACATCGAGAGAGATGGATGCGCTGACGATGTACGGCACCTTCCATCAATGTGGGAGAAAGTGGTTGAGATGCTGGGCGATTATATTGAAGACATGTAATATGGTGAACGTCTGTCAATAAACTGTGGTATGATCAATAAGACAACTGTCACTTCTTTTTACCCAACTCATCTATTATGCTCGTGTGATAACAATAATACACTCAAAGTTCGTACCCGCGTAAGAGTTTCTGCATATTACATGGGTTTCAACGTTATTTTTACTTGTACACATCTTAATTGTTGCGACCTGTTGGGTTCGGTTGCAGTCATCCATGCCACTCCACGCGAAATTCGCCGAAGTGGCGTCAAATCGAAACAGTCTACCAGACGGGAGGCCCTAGTCACCCGACATCTATTTATTTATCCATGCCACTATACAAACGAAAGTTGTTGTTTTACGTTGTTACTAAAACGCGAGAGAAATATTAGACTGATACACTTCAGATTCTTTCACGTTAGTCTAATGAACAACGGGAAACGTCGTTACCAAATATCTCCGTATGTTCTTCACTGATTTGCTTCAAATTTTTACACGACACTGTAATGGAGATTGGGACAGATGTACGCTATATATTGTAATGCATATATTTTATAAATAAATACTGTATAAATATACATTCAGTATAGGAAACGATAGCGTTGCTAGAAAAAGTCTCGGAAAGTTCTTAGGCGATTTTCCTCAAACGTTTGCACGATACATTAACAAACATCGAGACGGGCATAGGCTATATATATTTTTTTAGACTACAAGGTACAGGTTTTCTCCTGAAACCGACCGTGACAAAAAATGCTGTGATGTACTTTGCTGAAAAAAATTTGATTTTGTTTTCTTTCTTGCAGCCAGATTCGGACACTGTGACAAAGCTGAAAGCATTAGACAAGTTTGTTTGTGACATATACACTACTGGAAATTGAAATAAGAACACGGTGAATTCATTGTCCCAGGAAGGGGAAACTTTATTGACACATTCCTGGGGGCAGATACATCACATGATCACACTGACAGAACCACAGGCACATAGACACAGGCAACAGAGCATGCACAATGTCGGCACTAGTACAGTGTATATCCACCTTTCGCAGCAATGCAGGCTGCTATTCTCCCATGGAGACGATCGTAGAGATGCTGGATGTAGTCCTGTGGAACGGCTTGCCATGCCATTTCCACCTGGCGCCTCAGTTGGACCAGCGTTCGTGCTGGACGTGCAGACCGCGTGAGACGACGCTTCATCCAGTCCCAAACATGCTCAAAGGGGGACAGATCCGGAGATGTTGCTGGCCAGGGTAGTTGACTTACACCTTCTAGAGCACGTTGGGTGGCACGGGATACATGCGGACGTGCATTGTCCTGTTGGAACAGCAAGTTCCCTTGCCGGTCTAGGAATGGTAGAACGATGGGTTCGATGACGGTTTGGATGTACCGTGCACTATTCAGTGTCCCCTCGACGATCACCAGTGGTGTACGGCCAGTGTAGGAGATCGCTCCCCACACCATGATGCCGGGTGTTGGCCCTGTGTGCCTCGGTCGTATGCAGTCCTGATTGTGGCGCTCACCTGCACGGCGCCAAACACGCATACGACCATCATTGGCACCAAGGCAGAAGCGACTCTCATCGCTGAAGACGACACGTCTCCATTCGTCCCTCCATTCACGCCTGTCGCGACACCACTGGAGGCGGGCTGCACGATGTTGGGGCGTGAGCGGAAGACGGCCTAACGGTGTGCGGGACCGTAGCCCAGCTTCATGGAGACGGTTGCGAATGGTCCTCGCCGATACCCCAGGAGCAACAGTGTCCCTAATTTGCTGGGAAGTGGCGGTGCGGTCCCCTACGGCACTGCGTAGGATCCTACGGTCTTGGCGTGCATCCGTGCGTCGCTGCGGTCCGGTCCCAGGTCGACGGGCACGTGCACCTTCCGCCGACCACTGGCGACAACATCGATGTACTGTGGAGACCTCACGCCCCACGTGTTGAGCAATTCGGCGGTACGTCCACCCGGCCTCCCGCATGCCCACTATACGCCCTCGCTCAAAGTCCGTCAACTGCACATACGGTTCACGTCCACGCTGTCGCGGCATGCTACCAGTGTTAAAGACTGCGATGGAGCTCCGTATGCCACGGCAAACTGGCTGACACTGACGGCGGCGGTGCACAAATGCTGCGCAGCTAGCGCCATTCGACGGCCAACACCGCGGTTCCTGGTGTGTCCGCTGTGCCATGCGTGTGATCATTGCTTGTACAGCCCTCTCGCAGTGTCCGGAGCAAGTATGGTGGGTCTGACACACCGGTGTCAATGTGTTCTTTTTTCCATTTCCAGGAGTGTATTACTGGATACTCCATATCAAAAGAAAATCGTGTGGAAATATTGTTCAAGATATTTGTAAATGTCGTGAGCATAGCTTTCTGCAAAATTATTGTGCAAAGAACTCCATCTTTCCAATGGTGAGAGAAGTTTATTAGGTCTGAATACAATGGCGTATTTATTAACTGGTGCCTCTCATCATATGACGTGTGCGAGAAGGTTCACAAGTGTAACGTCAAAGCTGTATTTTATCAATAATAAAACTATTGGAATGCATCGAAAGTGGTACTCGATGAAATCACCAGAAACTTAATTATGTCATATTAATTCCGTCTAGGTCATTCCGTCAGGAATAAAATATCTTTTTTTGTCTAATAGAGCTCTCTAATCAGGTTACTAAAGAATTAATCGGTGTCTAAATACTGTAACACAAGAGCTGAAGAATGTTCAATGTATATTTTCTATCATGTCTTGTAGCGCTGTTCTTAAAGGAAGGAAGATTGGGGATTAGTGTCCCATCACGACGTGGTCTTCAGAGACTGATATCGGCCTGTACAGCACAGATAATGAAATCAGTTACGTTCTTCTTGTGGAACTATCCGATATTTGTTCCATATTATTTAGAAAAACGGTAAAGCTTCTATAATTTTATGTTTCGCCTATGCTAGTTCAGCTCCTCAAGCACAGAACTGCCATGCTCATAACGACTACTAATGAATATGTGAGCTAAAATCCAGGGTTACTTATTAAAACCAAATTTCCTGTATCTGATGCAACCTAAAACGAAAATGAACGTCTTACTTAAAAACTGTACGTGCAGTTAATTACCAGTGATTTGAAAATGACCGACTTTATTTGAATACTGACAATGTTTATAGATGCTGGACTTACTTTTAGAATTTTTTCCTGACACAGTCAGAATTCTGTACAATATTGGCGATAATGAGATAAAGGATCTACGACGTGAAACAGGCTCTAACAAAATGATGTGATGTTTGCTGTATGAAAATGTTAGAGTGCGATTCGATCCACCGGCGATTTACACAGTTACTTTCCACGTTAATATCTTAATACTTCTGAAAGAACAGAGCATCATTTTTGCGTTGGCTTATACTAGATTGACGAGACGAACGTCTGATTGTGACAGAAACCTGTCCTTGGTTCAGCTACGGCATGGTCGTCCGCAAGTGGAAATTCCAATAAATTGAGAGGATATGAACTGTAGTCAATTGTAGGTGTACCTAAACGCACAAGCTGACGGGCTGCTATGAACCTATTCGTGGTGCTTTTTATGGTGTATGAGTTTCGCTGCGTTTAGGAGAATTCTTAAGAGTGATGACGACTGCCGTCTGTTTGTTTATATCGGTCGATGTCAACCTGTTGCAGTTAAAGCTGTTACAAATTCTACTGATTAAGGAAAGGTATTCAAATGTAAAGAAATTAAAAACTTATCTTTGGAAATCAATGAATTTGCGTGTGTTTCTTTAGCTGAAATACATTTGCAACTCTTTTGTAGTGTATCTACAAACTGATCCCGTAAAAGCAAAAGCACACAGGTCAGATTCATATGGTACCACATGACAAATAGGAAGCCCTTTATGCACAATTCAAGCACTGCTTTTAATTTATTATCTCTACGAAGATTATCAAACAGTTTGGGTTTTCTATACGCATTCAATGTCTACCGGAACACGTATTTGAAGAGGAAAGGCGCTGCGCTACCACATAAGGTGGAATGTCGTGATATCATTAGTAAAAAAATATTTATGTTGCGGTAGTAGGATCAAGAATCAGTTTTGTGCCATATGTAAATGTATCCATTTTCTTGGATCTATTAATAAAATCGTATGTGTTCTCAAACTTGTAATTTTTTTAATAGAGAGTACCTTAATTACCTGTACACAGTGAGTTGTATGTTAATATGCTGGACCAAATGTGTTAAAGAATAATTAAATTTTGACGATTAATGTGTAAATGATATAGCTAATGAAGACAAGTAGCCCTACTAGATGACAGGAGCAACTGCCATCAATGATGTGTGTACGTCGTACAATGAGAAGTACTGCAACAGATCAGCTGAGAGCCTACATACTGGGGTCGAACCCCTGACTGAGGGGGTCGAGCTCCAGTCTTCTTAACTCGTAGTGACGTTTCTCGTTCGGCGAGTTTCGAAGGCACGACCTCGGCAACGGCACTCTTTGTGCTCTTACGTCAATAGTCACCTTCATGCTATGCTGCTGTATTACGTATAGTGAGTCGTGATATACATACTCTCTTGTATGTTTTCTTTAAACAATAAACTCAATTCCAAAAGCGTAAATAGTGAAACAATTTCAATATTCCAAGTCTTTGTCAAAAATGTGGGACAGAGGACAGACTTTGTGGGACAGAGGAAACAGCGTAAGGTTTCTCTTCAGTCTGTGATTTAAAATTGTCAGTAGGAGAATAAATAAGCTGGTGTCTGCTTATCGAGACTGAAAAGTTTTTGAGGCTTTCAGACTGATAGGATTGCAGTCAATGTAAAGGATTCAAAAAGCATACAGAAGGTTACTTGTATGAAATCAGCACCTAATTTGCGAATAACTATAGATAATTTCTATGTAAGTAAAATGCTAGAGACTTTTTCCTATTTGTTAAAAACTTAAAATAATATTTAATTGTTATTCATTAAACGAGCTACAAAACAGTTTCTACTACTCAGTTCATTAATAACTAACAGAATATGGCATGAAATACTCAGGATTTCCAATATTTTAACTCAAATATTTATAACAGTACAGTATCGAAACCAATGACAATTATTGATAATTATTTTAACCACAATGTGTATTTGCGAAGTATACAGCTGGAAGATGTAGATCTGTCTCTGCTTGATGGAAGGCAGTTTTAGAAAATAAGCTGGATTAATACCGTCGTTAAAAGTTTAAGATTATCCTACGTAATTCCGACGATAGAGTTACTACTTCATATTTCATCATTCGGTTCATCATTCGGCTCATCTCTCTTGACCATCTTCCTCTAATTTTCGTTTCATTACCAAGGGCTGTGATGATAACAGCAGCGTGTAATATCCGAACATCAAACGGTCGATTTCTTCTTACTGAGAAAAAAAAGTGCCGAATGATTTCGCCTAGAAGTGATACTGCTCAGTAATGAACACGAAACAGCTTAGCCATTTTATTCTGCGGAAACTTCATTGAATTATACACACAAGTCAAGGCATTTGTGGATTATCAAATGAAAAGTTTCTTCTAGGAATCTTAACAGCGTATTATTCGTCGAGAAGGTGAAAGGGTGACCATTTTTATTCACAACGGGATCTATCAAATAATAAAGAAGCTGAAGTGGCTCTTGTTACTCTGTATTATTACAACGTGTATTACACACTCTAAGCCACCAGTTTTATTCACTAATTCTTATTAAATGCTAAATTCTCATCAAAATTGAGACACATACTGTGTAAGTCCGATATTTCGCCTCTGAAGGTCGGCCGTTCAAAAATGGCTCTGAGCACTATGGGACTTAACTTCTAAGGCCATCAGTCCCCTACACTTAGAACTACTTAAACCTAACTAACCTACGGACATCACACACATCCATGCCCGAGGCAGGATTCGAACTTACGACCATAGCGGTAGCGCGGTTCCAGACTGAAGTGCCTAGAACGCTAGGCCACTCCGGCCGGCCAAGGTCGGCAGTGATTTAATTGAAAAATTTCTAGGAATTGATTAAAACTATTGCTGCAGAAGTGACATAAGATGAACTGAAAATCAGAATTAGTGATTCCGTTCATGATATTCATACTGTATTGAAAACAATAAGAACGGTCAAGGTAATGCGGAAAGGTGAAATTTTTTATTTTATTTATTTACTTACTAACTATTTTACAAGAATTTAATCTTAAGGAAACTGATTCAAGACTCTAAGCAAACATAAGCAGAATACTGCAGGAATTGAAGGGATGTATGTAACATTATATGCATGTTTTTATTTTATTTTCTGCAGAAAAATTTGTCAGATGTCTAGAGAGGAATTATGTTAGGAGAATAAAGTAATTGACTTGTGGAGATACTTTCCTACCAAGTTACTCTGTGGGATTACACAAAATCTCCAGATGTGTTCTAGTGCGAAAAATTAAAACGTTTCTCAAATAGGAATAGCCGAACGTAGAGTAATTTGCAGTTGTAAGACCTCATTCGTATGCATAGGAATGACATCTTATTCATTCCGTTATTGGTGTAATGAAATCCACTGACAACATCTGTTGGTAGCAGTAAACGTCTATTTGTACAAGCAGTGCTAAGTACTCTATTATTGGGGGACAACATCGACCGTTAGTATTTTTAAGTATCTTTCCTTTCGAAAATAACGTTTCACTGAAACTTATTAGTAGATTAACACTGTGCCACACCGGAAATCGAACGTCAGACCTTTACAGTTCAAGACAAATAATTAGTGACTGAGCTGTATCCGTACAAGCACGGCACAAACCAACATCACATAGAAACGTAAAGGTTGCAGGCTTGAATCCCGGTCTGGCAAAGATCTTTTACCTGCCAGAGAGGTTAGCAGCGCACACTACTCTTCAAACTGAAAATTACGTCTGGTAACCTTCAAGTTCCGGTTAAGATATTATAACAGTGACAGGTACGACCGTCTGTCAACTTATGAATCTCGACGTAAGTTATTAAATGTCTTCCAGCTATGAAGTGGTGATATGGAGCATACAAAAGGCGAGAGAGTGATAAAATGTTTATTGCTGAATACTTTCGAACAATTCTTGAATCTCTTTAGTCATGTTTCGCCAAACACTGATGTCCGACACTCTTGGAAAAATTTGGATCAGCCGTGCGTAAACATTGGTGTTAAGATCATGATCCTTCCCCGTGGTTAGTAAACCAGTAGTGAGAGAATCTATGGTTTTTCGAAGGAACGTACAGCTAAATGTGAATACACTAAAATTCTTTACTTCTTGACTGAAACAGGCTAATACAGCTTATCAGCTTTGTGCAAATAAACATAGAACAAAACATATAAATAAAGCCTCTATTTGGATTCTCCCAGTTTCAGGAATAAGATTGTAAATGACCGATGTATTATCCCGGATCATTAGCAGTCTAGTACTCAGAACAACCTACACTACGAGTTTATATCACCATTCAGGTATACCGTTTGGTACAATACGTTACGTACGTGTTACATCAGAGGTTCAGCTTAGCCCCAGGGTGTATCTGTTGTTTAAGGCACAACTGATGTAGCTGCAGACAAATTTTAAACATCATATATGTGAATATAATAACTAATAACATATGCATAAGAATAACGAAACTGTAGGAATCGAAGGTAACTGCTGTATAAGTTGGATCGGATGCGATACTATTCGCTTATTCTATAGAGGCCCAGCACGCATGCCCAAGAACTCCCATGCATTATTTGCTACTTTGAAGAACGTTGTTCGGAGGTGTGAGTTCTTGATTCCATGCAAGTGAAAAAATTTAACAGCGCGTTTTTCAGTTTTCGTTACAAACTGTGACAGCTTGTGTTAATTTATACACACACTTGTCATTACTCACATGATTCGCAAATCATCGTTCAATGTATACCAAACAAAACGCTTGTTGCAGTTCGTACTTTCTTACTATAACATTTTTCTGTAGAGTGGTGTTTTGTATGCCGTTTTGTGTGCTATTATTAGAGTAATCTTACCACAAGCTCTTACAGGAGCAACGTTAGGGACTGGACCATTTCTGTGCATTCCACCATGGGAACAGTTTGCTGTAATATTTGACTAGATATTACCCATAATTGTTGAAGTGTCTGACGTTTCAGATATTGTAGTATATGCATTACACTCCCACTAATGAAATAACTCTGTAACAACATACATTACTTTCCTTTGTTTATATACGAATTCACTCGTTAGTCTGATCAGCTACAAATCTCACTTATTTTTAAAGATTTCAGTACTGTTCATTCGAATGCTTTTTAAGTAACAGGTTTTTTGCATGAATTACAAATTCCCAGTATAGTATGTTTGAAATTAAGTCCGTAATTGGTTTTACATACAAATGAGACCAATGTCAACGGCCACCTCTCATGTTCGTATCCCGTATGTGTTCGTATAATCCCTCTTATTCCATTTGTGACTTAATAATGAACTAGACCGTGTCACTCTTTTAGTACCTGTTGGCAACAGTCTAAAGCGATTTTCAACAGCACATACAAGGGCGATCCGTAGTACGGAAGGCGAATTGCATACTTGAATTTGTTGTCACGATTCTGGGAATGTGCCATTCATATGTACGAGTGACTGGTTCTGTTCTAAAACTACTCCATTGTCTTAGGTACCTATCAAGTAGACCTGACAGGAGTTGCCTAAGAAACCCAGAGCATTTCTGCTAAGATAACGGTATGGCCCATACCGTAGTGTAACAGAAATGGTTAACCAATTTAATACTGAATCGCTGTTCGGTCTCACAACATTCAGAGCAGTTAATTTATAGGGATGATGGTTGAGGTGGACTAAGCAACATTTCCACTGCATTCTGCGTGTGCTACGGATAAGGGTGATAATAACGTAAGAGATTATAGCATGCACAATAACAGACAGTACTTTTTCAGTCGTTCCACATGCAAATGTAATAAGACATGAAGCGGCTAAAATTGTGACGAAATGCCATCAGGTATGCACTGCTCAATGAAGAGCCGAAAATTAGTGCAGATGTAGGAGTTTACCATATCAAATGAAAGTTCGGCATTAGTCTCTAACAAAGTAAACTGAGTAGAGAGTGTAGACGTTGTACTTATCAAGAGGACGAAGGAAAATAAAAAACAAAATGAGTTAACATTTAAATGGAGGGCGAGATATCAAACTAACGATAGTAGAAACATTATACACAATGCTAAAATAATCAAAACTATTCAGAAATATATGTGACAGTATATGAGAAGATATAATAACATTTTATTAGAGAAATGAGAGAAAATAATAAATGATGAAGGTAAAACAATTACGCTCTTCAGTTAGGACGATACGCATTAAATAACAACATATGAGAACTAATATCAGTCTATATCTAGTATGTGACTGCAATAAAATAGAAGGGAGATGGGCAGAACACAAAGTATGGTGCATTTACCGCAGATGGAACAGAGAAGTTCCGCCACGACATTTTTTAACTGAGTTGATGGTGTAAGAGTGCGATGACATTAGATAACATGAATGTGTACATCCAAGAACCGTAATGCATATCGAGGCGGATGTTAAATATGTGATGATGATCATTAACACGCAGTACACATCTAACTCATTTCATCTTATTAAATAGACTGACCTATCTTACTATATAGTAATACAGGGCTATTACAAATGATTGGAGCGATTTCATAAATTCACTGTAGCTCCATTCATTGACGTATGGTCACGACACACTACAGATACGTAGAAAAACTCATAAAGTTTTGTTCGGCTGAAGCCGCACTTCAGGTTTCTGCCGTCAGAACGCTCGAGAGTGCAGTGAGACAAAATGGCGACAGGAGCCGAGAGAGCGTATGCCGTGCTTGAAATGCACTCACATCAGTCAGTCATAACAGTGCAACGACACTTCAGGCGAATTTCAACATAGATCCACCAACTGCTAACTCCATTGGGCGATGGTATGCGCAGTTTAAAGCTTCTGGATGCCTCTGTAACGGGAAATCAACGGGTCGGCCTGCAGTGAGCGAAGAAACGGTTGAACGCGTACGGGCAAGTTTCACGCGTAGCCCGCGGAAAATTGGCTCATGCCACAACTGGAGACCGACAGCACCGACTTCATCTTTCGATGGTGCTCCACCGCACTTCCATCATGATGTTCGGCATTTCTTAAACAGGAAATTGGAAAACCGATGCATCGGTCGTGGTGGAGATCATGATCAGCAATTCATGTCATGGCCTCCAAGCTCTCCCGACTTAACCCCATGCGATTTCTTTCTGTGGGGTTATGTGAAAGATTCAGTGTTTAAACCTCCTCTACCAAGAAACGTGCCAGAACTGCGAGCTCGCATCAACGATGCTTTCGAACTCATTGACGGGGACATGCTGCGCCGAGTGTGGGAGGAACTTGATTATCGGCTTGATGTCTGCCGAATCACTAAAAGGGCACATACTGAACATTTGTGAATGCCTAAAAAAACTTTTTGAGTTTTTGTATGTGTGTGCCAAGTATTTTGAAAATATCTCAAATAATAAAGTTATTATAGAGCTGTGAAATTGCTTCAATGATTTGTAATAACCCTGTACTATAGCTACTGGATAACGCTTGCTCCGAGAGATCACCACTGCATCTGCTAGGAGTCTGAGATGGCCATTAATACTAATCTAAGTCATCAATCCGTGAGATGGGGCAATCATTATGCCCTGCTGCATACGGTAAATTACTAGAAACGTTTCGCACAACTTGACATGAATCAGAAGTAATTCAATGTTTGTGGGATATTCCATCTGTTATTGAAGGAACACAGACATGTCAAAAACTTGAATACACAGTATTAACGTTCCACAGTAATAATCTGACCATGGCCTAGAAAGCCGAAAGCCAGTTCCTAAAGCACTATTGAATAAGTATTACTGTGGAACATTCATAGCGTGCATTCACGTTTTTAATAATGCAACGATTTGTTAAGTACTTTTGATAGCTTAAAGTTTATTTTATAGCTCCAATCGGTAATTATTGTCCACAAACAATGTAAAGACTGAAAATGTGATGAATTTATCTTAACTTCTCCGTCAATTATCTAAAGCAGTGACAGGAGACGCACAAGTATCGAATGTATACTACAGCAGTACAGCATTGAACGATTATGCACAATCATATGAAGTCAAATGATAATACTGTGGTTGTGTCTGAGTCAAGTACATTAAATGCCAGCAACTATTTTGAACAGTTGTATCAATTACAATGAGAATATCAAGTTTATATGAATACAAATTTAACAGGTTTCGATTTTCTAACGGAGGAATGTAAGTTAATTAAAAAGAAAACATTGCTTGATAAACTAAATTATGATGTAACTTGTGAACTAACATTAACAAAAGAATGATTACCATATTATTTAAACAACTTTGAAGAAAACTTAACAAAAATGAATCGTCTAAGGAATGAAACTTATGTGAGAAAACAGAAACTATAATCAGTTAACTAAAGATGATATAATGTGTTGGTGTGGTCTTCATTCAGTCAGAAGACTGGTTTGATGCAGCTAGCCTCTATAATTTTTCAGTGTAAGCCTCATCATCTCTGCTACTGCTCCCTACCATATGAACATGCTTACGTGTATACAGGAACAGCACCCAATGAATTTTGCGCCTTACAAAAATATGTGACACTGCGCCCTGAATTCCTGGAAACTACCTGCTTACTAAGCCATTGCTTAACTATACCCCAAGAATCCTAGTCCACCGCAGAGAGGTGTTGTGTCGCCCTGTCCGAGCCGTGTCGACGAAACCATACTAACATCTAGCAAATTAAACACCTTACTGCCGGAAGATCGCCATGAACAGTCTGAGTTACGCACTCTGGCTGTTACACAAGTAAACCCATCTTTTCCTTGTTTTATTATCAATACGCTGTCCTAACGCGAAATATCAGTAAGTATTGACTGCTCAAAATTTTTTCTGTTATTACGTAGGTCATTTTATGATGGGCGCTCTGAACTTTTAAAGTATGTCTTACGTAACATACAATTTTATAACAATCATTTATATTCGACTTGACAGCTACGATTGTGATATTGAGACTTATACGAATAAAGAAAGTTGTTTTAGTGTTTTGACGTCACATATAATGGACGTGCGTTTTTTGTACTGGTAGTGCTGAGAGAAGCTGTGTGCTGTTTTTGTCACCTATACAGGTGTACAATCCTGAGCTTTCCATTCGTATGACAGTGTATATTATGTGCATTACATGTAACGCATGCTGATCTACGTGTATAGACGGTATTTTATTTTAAAATGCTCTTTAAGGAGAAGAGAGGGGATTTTGAAATATCTTTTTTTGTAATTTCATATTTAAGCAAAGCACTGCATTTTTTAAAATCCAGTTATCACTAAAATTTTTGTAATTGCGTCCGACAGGTACGTCGGGCAAGTTGCAGAATTCGGACACTGAACCTTTTCTCGATCAAACTTTTCTGGTAGAAAATTTCACTGGACACAGTTTGCAGGCCACCCCAACTTCCTGAATTCAGTCTTTGGTCTCCCAGAAACACTTTGCCGGCTCACTTCTTTTTCTCACCAAATTGTCGATTCCTTGATGCTTACAATTGTGTCCTATCTACCGATCCCCTCTTTTAATGAAGTGGTGCCACACACTTATCGATTCTTAACCTCTTTAGTAATTATTTCATCTATAATCCGATTTTCAATACAACTCTTCAACAGGTTACACTCTCTTCTTGTCTGAAATACTTATGGTCTACGTGTCACTTCCTTACAAGTCTACACTCCTTTCTAACACCTTCAGAAACGACTTCGTAATAACCGAATTTGTATTCGACATTAACAAATTTTTCTCCTTCGTAAACGTTTTTCTTGCTACTGGCAAAGTGAATTTTATACTTTCGCTACTTTACCATTGCCAGTTATTTTGCCGCTCAGATAACGAAACAAAATTACTAGTTTTACTGTCTCATTTCCTAACTCAACTCTGTCGGTATGAACTGACTTAATTCGAATACATTCCATACCCTTATCGTCTTGGAATCTCTTTTAAGATTCTGTCATGATACCGCCTTGATTTGCTGGTAAAATACCAGCAACTAGTTTCAGTCGTCTGAGCATCATCAGGTTGAAACAAATATGCACAATATCATGCTAGACGAAATTGTTATCGTCAGGAGATAAAATCATTTCATATTACAATACGACGACAGTGTACTATTCATGGTTTTCTCAACTGATGACGACGATTTTATATTTCGCCTAACATAACGTTGTGAATACTATTATGAACGTGATAATGGTCATTGAAACTACTAGTACAAATATTTTACCAGCATCTCAAGGAGCTAATATACACCACTGGCCTTTAAATTGCTACACCAAGAAGAAATGCACATGATAAACGGGTATTCATTGGACAAATATATTAAACTAGAACTGACATGTGATTACATTTTCACGCAATTTGGGTGCGTAGATCCTGAGAAATCAGTACCCACAACAACCACCTCTGGCCGTAATAACGGCCTTGATACGCCAGGGCATTGAGTCGAACAGAGCTTGGATGGCGTGTACAGGTGCAGCTGCCCATGCAGCATCAGCACGATACCACAGTTCATCAAGAGTAGTGACTCGCGTATTGTGACGACCCAGTTGCTCGGCCACCATTGACCAGACGTTTTCAGTTGGTGAGAGACCTGGAGAATGTGCTGACCATGGCAGCAGTCGAACATTTCCTGTATCCGGAAAGGCCCGTACAAGACCTGCAACATGCAGTCGTGCTTTATCCTGCTGAAATGTTCGGTTTCGCAGGGATCGAATGAGGGATAGAGCCACGGGTCGTAACACATCTGAAATGAAATGTAACGTCCACTGTTCAAAGTGGCGTCAATGCGAACAAGAGGTGACCGAGATGTGTAACCAATGGCACCCCATACCATCACGCCGGGTGATACGCCAGTATGGCGATGACGAATACACGCTTCGAATGTGCGTTCACCGCGATGTCACCAAACACGGATGCGACCATCATGATGCTGTAAACAGAATCTGGATTCATCCGAAAAATGACGTTTTGCCATTCGTGCACCCACGTTCGCGTTGAGTACACCTTCGCAGGCGCTCCTGTCTGTGATGCAGCGTCAAGGGTAACCGTAGCCATGGTCTCCGAGCTGATAGTCCATGCTGATGCAAACGTCGTCGAACTGTTCGTGCAGATGGTTGTTGTCATACAAACGTTCCCAACTGTTGACACAGGGATCGAGACGTGGCTGCACGATCCGTTACAGCAATGCAGATAAGATACCAGTCATCCCGGCTGCTAGTGATACGAGGGCGTTGGGATCCAGCACGGCGTTCCGTATTACCTTCCTGAAGCCCCCGATTCCATATTCTGCTAACAGTCATTGGATCTCGAGCAACGCGAGCAGCAACGTCGCGATGCGATAAACCGCAATCGCGATAGGCTACAACCCGGCATTGATCGAAGTCGGAAACGTGATGGTACGCATTTCTCCTCCTTACACGAGGCATCACAACTTTTCACCAGGCAACGCTGGTCAATTGCTGTTTGTGTATGAGAAATCGGTTTGAAACTTCCCTCATGTCAGCACGTTTTAGGTGACGTCACCGGCGCCAACCTTGTGTGAATGCTCTGAAAAGCTAATCATTTGCATATCACAGGATCATCTTCCTGTAGGTTAAACTTCGCGTCTGTAGCACGTCATCTTCGTGTTGTAGCAATTTTAATGGCCAGTAGTGTAACATTTTTTACTATCCATTTCGTTGAGATGCTCCAACAAGTCCTTTTCCATCTACGAGAAAATTATGAAATTATACGTGGAACAAAATGTTTTATGTCCATCCAACGAGGCTGATATGTTTTACCATGTTTTGGAGGGAGCTGGCATGAAGCTGTCGTTTTCGTATCGTCTCGTGCAGTAGATATGTGCATATGACATAATCAGAGTACGGTCGTTCATCGTGTGTGAGGACAGACAAACTATTATGTCCCACTACATGCGAAGTTTCTTCAATTACTGCTCCATAGTGTACTTACATATATACCGAACTGTCAGAAATGGCGGTGAACTTTCGTGAAGATCATTAAACTTGAAGTTCAAAGCAGAGAAGCGTCAAAATCGCTGTTGTGGTCTGCTCCATGTCATCCCCCGGACAACCGACCGGTCGGCGAGTCAGCGCCAGGGCGGATCACGTTTGGCAGCTCAGTGCCGGCGGTGGGTGGCCGCTATTGGCGAGCCGTGTTGCAGCGGCGGCGGCGGCGTCCGCGCGTCCAGCTCGTAAACGGGGATGCAAAACACATGAGGCACTTTGCCGGACAAAAACAAAAAGTGAGCGGCGCGCTGCCGCGTGTCAAGACTCGAAATGCCGACCTAGCATTTGCGGTAACTATTCAAAAGCCCGCTGCCGTCCTTCTGCGTGAACGGACGCAAAACAAGCGACGCCAAACGACAGCCCCAACCTGACGTCCGGTTTGTTCCACAATATACTCATTCACGCATTCTCCCACCGTCATTGCGATGACTTATTTGCAGCTCCCTCCCCATAGTGTGAGCCGTGTGGAAAAATAAATGTTCGTTTATGAAACATGAGTAGGGGTACCACTTCCTGTAGTAATTTCCCAATCACACATTACAAACTCTGAAAAACTATTGTCTTTTAAGGCGCTTATCATCACTTGATACGTTTATAGCTTACAAGGCATCCAGTGATGAAGAAATTGGGAATACTGTTGAAAGCTGTTTACAGGATAAAACAAATTGTCGTCTCACATTTTCTAAATCAAGTATCGCAGTTTTCCGTAGCAATTTAATTCATAATTTGTTGAAGGGGTTAGTCCAGTGCAAAGAGAATTTTTATGTTAAACACAGAGGAAAGAGCGAATTGGCGGAAAGAATTCATTAAAGGCCTCTACGAGGGGGAGGATTTGTCCAATGACGTGATAGAAGAAGAAACTGGAGTCGATATGAGGGGATTCAGTATTAGAATTTAAAAGGGATCTCCAGGACTTGAGATTCAATAAGGCAGAATTTGCAAAATCGTTGTGAGAAGTGGCAGCCAAACGACTATTCAAGTTGGTGTGTCGCATGTATGGGACGGGCGACGTAGCATCGGACTTCCGAAAAATATCTTCGACAGAGTTCGAAGACGGCAAGGTCAGGTAAGTGAGAGAACTATAGCACAATCGCTTAACAGCTATGCATCCAAGCAGCTCAAAAGAATAATATATAGAAGAAAGAAAGAGGAAACTGAATATCTGTTAGATGACGATAAGTTCGGATTCACTAAAGTTAAACGCACGAGAGTGCCAGTTCTGACAGTAGATTTGATAATGGAAGTAAGACTGAAGAAAATATCAAGATACGTTCATTGGATATGTCAACCGAGTAAAAGTGTTTTACAATGTGAAATCGTGCAAGAAATTCTGAAAAAAGTAGGAAGAAAGTATAGGGAAAGTCGGGTAACATACAATATGTACAAGAACCAAGAGGTAATAGTAACATTGGAAGACCTAGAACGATGTGATGATTAAAAAGCGTGTAAAACATGGGTGCAGTCTTTCGCACCTACTAATGAGCCTACGTATATATCGGAGAAGCAGTGACAGAAATAAAAGAAATCATGAAGAGTGGAATTAAAATTAAGGGGGAAAGGATATCAATAAAAAGATTCCCTGATGACAAGGTTACCTGAAATTAAAATGAAGCCGTGTAACAGGACGTGTTGAATGGAATGAACAGTCCAGTAACTTCAGAATATGAACTGAGAATAAATCGAAAGAAGACAGAAGTAGCAGAAATGCGAAGAGCAAGAAGCTTAACATCAAAATTTGAGATCGCGAAGTAGACGAAGTTCTGCTTGCCTGGAAGAAAATCTTGCCTGACGGATGAAGCAAGGACATCGTAAAACGCAGACGAGAGCAGGCAAAGAGAAGTTTACTGGTAACAAACACAGAGCTCAACTTGAAGCAGAATTTTCTGAGAACTTACATATGGAGCACAGAACTGTGTGGAGAAAAGCCCGAAACGAGGAGAAAAGAAGCGTTTAAGATGCGGTGCTACAGAAGAATGTTGAAAATCATGTGAGCTGGTAAGATAAACGATGACGAGTTGCTCCGCAGAATCGGCGAAGAAAGGAACATACGGCAACCACAGACAATAAGAAGGAACAGAATGATGGGAAGGGTGTTGAAACATCTTCATAGTTGCATTGTCCACTTTCCGTTGGCCTTTAATCTGGCTCATGCACATTCCCTTTCACCTGGGCTGTAGCTCGTGCCAGGTCAAAGCATTTTCCCATCGAAGGGCACTCAAAACTGTCTCCTTGTTGTGATACTCGGTAATTCAGCTAAGCTATTGACCTCAGATATTTCGTGCACCGAAGATACTGTATTTTTCTTTTCGCCTAAATGAAAATCCACATTAAATAATGTCTAGACACCCTCCAAGAATTTAAAGCAACTACGGAAAAGGAGGAAAACAGAAAAAATGACAAGTCTAGACTCTTTCCATACTTACGTAAACTACAGTGATAGCGGAATCAATTTCGCTTTTTTGAATGGAAAAATAGTAATTTCTGCTACTGGTATCGTAATCTGAAAAGAAAGGTTTCGATGACATGTCACTCTTCATAATCCAATTACTAGATTAAATCACAGAATTAATCTGTGTTTAACAGGAAACTGATTGCTGTCTTATGCATGAGATAGTTTCGTTATACAGAATTGTCGATTCATACTGATAACGCGCTCCACACAGCCAAGAGATCTGCTTACGAAAGCGCAGTACTGGAGAAAAGTTTAATTTGCAAGTGATCCTTTTCACACTTAGCTATATGTGGCTGGACCAAAACATCCCCTAGAAGACGAAGGCTGCGACATCTACGGGTGACTGACCAGTTAACTACGGTAACAGTTCTGCTCTTGTTTCTGCCAGAGCCTTTAAAGAAAGATGCGCATCGAAAACTGAATGTATATGTAAAACAGGTAATGGAGGTAAAAAGGTGTTAGATAATAACTTCGCCTCATGAATTAAATATCAAGCCGGCCGTTGTGGTCGGGCGGTTCTAGGCGCTTCAGTCCGGAACCGCGCTGCTGCTACGGTCACAGGTTCGAAACCTGCCTCGGGCATGGATGTGTGTGATGTTCTTAGGTTAGTTAGGTTTAAGTATTTCTAAGTTCTAGGGGACTGATGACCTCCGATGTTAAGTCCCATAGTGCTCAGAGCCATTTGAACCAATTTTTTAATATCAAGATACACTTACAGTGCAAAAGTAAGTCAGTAGGAGAAAGGAAATCACAAAAGAATGTCGTCATAAATACTTCCTACTATTTCAGTTTATGTGATAAAGTGTTCGAAATACCCACCGTCTGCTAAAATTCCCGTTTACAGCAAGTGGTGCAAGGACAAACTTAAGACATTTCCTCTGTATCACCACATATACTGCAACAAAGCACAGCCTTCATCTACGAGAGGAAAACTCCCTTGTTGCGTTAAATCAGGCAAACGTGCAGGTCAAGCGTGCAGGTCAACTGATAACACTCTTGTCCTGTCCAGCGGCCAGTAAAGAGTAGGATGAGAGTTTTCCTGGCCACAAGCTAACAGCGAGCCGCTCCTCCATGTGCTGGCACAATATAAATAGTACATACGGATTTCACGTGGTCCTTCACCTAGGAGAACCGGTAACACTTCGGTAAGAAATCGTGCATGTGTTTCACCGACAGTAGTTACCTCATTTCGAGGAATGTAGCTCTTTTATAACTGCTGTACTAGCAGCGGGAATTACTGCAGTTCCATTTGAAAAAGCGAAGTTGATACTGATAGCTCTCTAATTAATACGACCATGAAAACAAATTGTTCAGCGTCCACTGAGGACTTCACCATTTTTCATCTGTGTATGAAGGCAGAATGGCGATTTTTTGAAACGGTTCTGGAAATATTTGAAGTTAACAACTTGGCTGAATCAGTGTGTACGATGCATAGCTAAAAACTATAAAACTATAAACTATAAACTATACAGACTGGACTTATTGCCGCTACAAATTAAGAATTAAATTGATACGGAAAACTGCGATACTTGATTTAGAACATTTTCGTTTAGCTTCAAAATATTCACCACTACTAGTTGCCTTTCTCAATTCTTACATCTAAACCATTTTAGACACAGTGATCAAAGGATGAGCAAAGTGAGTAGAAAATGAAATTAATGGATGCTTTCGAAATGAAACCAGCCGAAAGCTGGTAAATGAGGAACGCTGCAAGGGTGCTGATGACATTACCTATGGAAGAAAGTGTGGTCCCTATTAGAGCTCTGAGTCCCAGAACTCCCCGCTAGAGGAACATGAGAGCCCACCCACGTGACGATAGAACGAGCACCTGCACGTGTCTATCTTCCACTGAACTCACTGCACTCAGTGCTGAAAACAAAGAAATTGAGGTTTGAAAAGAAGAGCAAAGGGGTGTAGTACTTCTCCTTATAGCGTGGGACGGAAATCCATCGAAGAAAGGTACAAGTGTATGTTGAGCACTGCATCTCCGTTGCAGTTTCGACGCTCTCCCCACCTCTGTGGCAATGGCTATCAGCACTATGGGACTTAACATCTATGGTCATCAGTCAAAATGAATGCCTTCTGTGAGGGTCGAACTCACGACCCCTGGTTTACGAGACCAGTGCTCTACCACTTTTTTTTTTACACGGCGTACGCTCTATCGATCATTTTTTTTCTTTTTTTTATAACAGACGCTGTTTCATTTTTTTAACCACTTTTTTTGAAAACCCCTTAATAAAATTGAACTAAAAAAAGTAAAAAAACCCTAAGTGCCACCGCCACTTTTCATCCTATAACAAAAAAATCTGGTCCACTTCAGGCGTTGGCTCCTGGCTAAACCTACTCCAGAGAGCTGCCTATATACCAGGGGAAATATGGGAAATCAAGGTTAGGGCTATCCTTACAAACAACAAAATCTTCCTTTTTTTTAAATTTTATGTTTATTTTTTTATTTTGTTTTATGTATTTTTGTTGCGTATTTGATCAGAAGCCTTCTGCGCCCCGCTGGTAATATGTTGAGTCACGTCTTCTCGAAATTGATGTGTTCCGTTGAATTGTTATGCTTTCGGAATGAAACCAGCCGATACCACTGAGCTAAGAAGGCCGCTCCGTGGCGCTGGCTGCCATTCTAAGTCGATGTTCTTGAATTATGAGAGCGTCCAACTGCTTGATAATGGTATTGGTAATGTGGCGTGGCGGTCCAAATCGGCGTAATCGGTGTGCATCCTTCCTTTCTAAAGTCGCTTGTGTGCCATGTTGACCCTTTGTAATGGGAGTTCTCTTCGTACAGGTGCCATTCTTTGATTAATTCTGTTCCCCGCAGTTCTTGCGCTGTAACGAAACATGCTATGCCCCTTTGCTTCTCTTTTCTAGCCTACATTTGTCTATTTTCAGCATTACGGAGTGCAGTGGACGGCTGATGCGTACACGTGCTTGCTGTGTTGTCACGTGGAGTGCGCCTATGTGTCTCTAACGGCGAATTGGTTGCCTCAGCTCTCTTCCAGGGACCACATCTTCTTCCGCAGGTAGTGGCGTTACTATCCCTTCAGCAGTTTTCATTTCACAGCCACCGGTTCGTTTCTTTTTGAATGCACCTTATATGTTTGCTCCGGAGTGCCTGGCGACTTGAGATCATCTAAGGACACTAAACACCAATGATACTGATACCCGTAAAACTGTAAAATGTTAAGCCCTTTTCATCCAAGTAAATGTATTCCCCTTATACGACTAGGAAACTACTGAACGGCGGAGCACAAACCTGTACTTTTGAAACTGACCAAAGCCGACAATCTTACGAAAATTTAAGATTATAGTTTTTCTAAGTCTTTATGCTCACTTTTTGTACCCATATAACGATCTCAACCAGTTATTAATGTAATCAAAGGATACAGTTGGTTGTTGAAATATGCAGTCCGGTTGTGCACTGCTGAAAGAAATTGCTGTGCCTCAGAACACTTTTTCAGGCTTCCGGCTCTATCCAGCACTGTGTTAGGAGTTGAATATAGTTTCTTATTTTAGTTTCAGTTGAATATAATTTCCTATTACATTTTCAAATGATAGCATTCAATTTCTCTGTGCTTTCATCTTTCTCTGAAATAAGAAAAAATATACTCCGCAAAAGCATAGTTTTTCCAGATGTGAAATAATGTTCCAAGTTGGCAAACGATCGTGTACCTAGGAACAAATATTCGATTGAAACTTAAAACTGTTCCAGACTAGAATATCTTGTCAGTACTGTATTTAGCAGGTTGTCTACTGCATTTGGAAATATTGGTAAGGTCCTATGGGACCCAACTGCTGAGGTCATCGGTCCCTAGGCTTACACCCTAATGTAAACTGACTTACACTAAGGACAACACACACACACACACAAACAAACACACACACACACACACACACACACACACACACACACACACACACACACACACATGCCCGAGGGAGGACTCGAACCTCCGACGGGGGCAGCAGCGAAGACCGTGACAAGACGCCCGATACCGCGCCGCCACCCCACGCGGTTCTACCGCATTCTTGCTCTACTACACGCCAGTAATCATAAGCAAAATCAAATAAAGTTCAAGTATCGGCTGGGTGTTGTGTGCTGTCCTTAGGTTAGTTAGGTTTAAGTAGTTCTAAGTTCTAGGGGACTTATGACCACAGAAGTTGAGTCCCATAGTGCTCAGAGCCATTTTAAGTATCACCAAAAAACAGATACAGGTAATATACGCTTTGAATGAGTAGTTGTTAAAACTTAAAATAAATTTCTGTTTTCTAGACAGGTAATAGTGTTAATTCTTTAAAGACAGTTGGTTTTCAAATATCATATTTTCCAAGGTAAACAACCTTATATTTCAGGGTGCACAGTGAAAAAAGCATGAATTAACGAGTCGCACGTTATACAGTATAACTAGTTTCAAAAATATACAGCACTTTACTCAGTGTACAGTTATGTAATTTAAGAATTAACGATATCGTTCGAAGAGCTTTAATATATTATACAACACTTAAATTTGTAGGACGCGCAAAATTTGCAAATACTGCACAAAACACAACTTTGTGTCTCACATCAATTAAACACTAGTAAAACTGATTACGCTGGTCGCTGGCGCACATTCCTGCTTCTGAGTCTAAACTCTGTTACTAGATTTAACCTCCGACCAACAAATATCACTTGCAACAAAGTACACTATTCTCAGAACACAACACTCTCCCCTTGTCTTGAAACTTAGAGCAAACAATGAAGTAACTGTAGATAAGAACTTGATTCAAAGTTCCCGCGGATTCACTGATCATATTTGGACTTCACGTCACTTCAAACTAAAAGCAATCTGGTGAGAGAACAGCAGGCGAACATTACAATAAAATATTTACACCAGCTCCAGTGGGTATTAGTCCTAGCTGAAAAAGCGGTTTGTGTTATTTACTACACTTTTTGCCCGATAGTGTCAATCGTTACCAGGTTAGCACGCTGTAAAGAATTCGTAAAATAGGTGCACAAATTTTATAGATGTTAACGGATAACGGCAGTGAGCCAACAATCGCAACAATTTCTGGTAAGACTAGGGCGCCGTTCTGTAATTATTCTCATTTTTGTGATGAAACAGCCCATTACATAGTGAAATACGATTTAATTATTAGTCAGAATGGCCACTATAATTTCTCTAGCGATAGCAATACCTCCAGAAAATACAGGTGTTCAACATAAATATTCCTAAACACTGAAACAAATAAATACATATATCAATTAGTCTTATGTGAAAATGGCGTTGTTACACAGGGATACAGAATTTGAGAATACGCTCCACTGTGAGACAGGTAGCTCCTGTTTCCAGCATGTTGTTTTCACGTCACTTCACCCGTGATTACCACCTCTGGAGCTCTTCTGAGAATCTTACGATGCAGTGCTCTGCCGAGACCAGAGGTTCAACTCAAATAGTTATATGAAGGCTCACTGAACTACGACTACAAGCATTTGTTAGGAACTACAATTTTTCTTTCCCTATGTTCTCCTGTTCCATGTTCTTTTCTTTACACGTTCCTTTTTCTTCTTTAAATAGTTTTTCCTCCTTTCATCAATTCATAGGCAACAGAAAAAAATGGCTATTGTAGGCGGCTGTTGCTTAATTTCGATAAAAATCACTAGAATCATGACGCAGAATTGTATGCGAAATCATACCGCCGTGATATAACGGAATGATGTACATTTAATAGATTAAGATTATTCAGCAAGACTAGCCGTATTTTTCATTAATTCAGGAAGATAATCTGCGTTGTTCTGCCGTATTCTACATTAACAATCCTTTACCTTTAGTCTAACTTCTTTAACCGTTAGAGAAGGTTCTCTTTACTAGTTGTCCTACAGAGGCTTTGTATTATTAATGTAAGATTTCCTGAGCATAACCAAAATAATCTGTTTTATATAGAAATATTACTTCTACGTTTGGTTAAGGTAAATTAACATTCACCAGAGTAAATCTAAAATGTTAGCTTATACTTTGTCTTGAAGCAGATTCTTCGTAAGTACTAGCTGTTAGTTTAAGGGTAAAAATAGAATTCTCGCCGAAAATTGGAGAATTTTATGGTACAGAAGAAGACAGTTACTGCAGTTAATGGAAATTAATCTGAAAAACGTAAATTTTCATCTAAGATTTCAGAGTTTGGGTGGTGTTAATTTGATTTTTACTAAACGAGAAGATTGATGTGGCAATATGTAAAATACTGCAGATATACAAGTGATTCTTATAGCGACGTAAATTATAATCAGTTGTCCTCGCTACAGGTGCAGCTCACGTTGTATTATGTGAACGCGTGAAAATGATAAATTTTACTTCCTCGTCTTCGACATATTTCTTGACACTGAAACATATTATCACCATTCGATGTGCAAAAATAGATACCAAAAAATTTCTTTAGTTCTACATTGTACTAAGTATAGGGTAGTACTAAAAGCGGTGCAAGTTTGTTTTATTAATTTAATTTCAGTAAGTAATAGCACTATGGCCAGTTGTTTTTAAACTAGGGATGCACATGTTTCCCCGAAAATGAACATCTACAAAGAAGAGTTGCCCAAATGAATAGTCACATAAGAGTGGTTAGCAAAGCAGTGCTTACACCAACTCTAAGTGCACTTAAATTACTCCTCCCAAATCATTATCCCTCAGATTTCGCCATTCAGACTTTGCAACTACTTTATATAATTGTATTTCTTTGAGAGTCTCTCTATAACCTATTTATATTTCTATGGCGTTGTCTTCTGTCTATAGGTGAAGCTCACTAGGAGAAACATATAAAGATACAATGCACATTTGGAATGTACCTAGCTGTAGGGAGTTGTTTGAAGTTTTACTATCACGGACGCAGTAGAAATTACACTTGAAAAATTAAACTTAAGAAACTGCATTACAAAACATTCTAACTATTCTTTAGCAATAACATCAAACCCAGTTCTGCCTTGTCTCACCGGATCTGAGAACTACTCACATGGCACGTTTAATTTCATATTAACGAAGATAATAGAAGGAACGCTGGCCTAAACGGAAGATCTAATAGATTCATTGCTTCAAAGAAATCAAATGTTGCGTAAAAATGAAATTCACTTTCAAAAACACAGTCACTAATTATCATCTAAACATACTTATGTTACGCCACACACTGTCGCACAAAAGAAAATTAACATTACTAAAGCGCACGTGTTTTAAAATCTCTTTGTATTAGAATTTGTGAGACCATATCTGCTAATAATACCATAAGCATCCAGGGTATGTCTTCTTCTTTAGAGAAACTGAGGTCATATTCCTACGATCTATAGACTACAGAGTCTGCATAAAAGAAACTCTTACCTGGAAACGAAAAAGAATTTTCTGAAACCAAACACGTAATCTGCTAATGAACTCATGTGGATTAAAGTCCTGAATGTTTGGGATGCTGAAATTTGATTTTCTGAATCTCAGGATACAATAATGGAAACAAATATTAATTGCTCATAGTCAAATGTGTTTCGTGTGCAGGCAACTTAGCAGAATTTTACGATAATCACAAACATCCATTTAGTTTCACAAGGGCAATTTAGTGTTACCTTTCCTGATAAAAATAAAGATAATATTATGTTATCTATAGAGTAGGGATACTGGTTTTAAGTATATACCATCTGAACATCTGTTTAAAAGGAAGGGTAGAAGCTTACGGCTTGCCGATACAGAGAGAGATTGTTAAATAAAACCGAGACAGCTGACTTGATCATTTCTATACGCGTACTACGACTTTTATTAAAAGTTCTTCGGATTATCAAGTCACGTATGTAGGAAGATTCATCTGTAAAAATTTCGTGCCACTTAATTATGGTTGTCGGTATTGTACAACGGTATAATAGAATCGTGTACTTGCACTGTCCATAGAATTAAGCAAAGCAAACATCTGAAACGAATTTTTAATTAGACTGTCTTTGTAGTGCCACAATTTAGTTTCATTAACGTAAATACCAACACATGATAAAATCTGTGGGCGTAAGTACATTGATTGCAACATTTCCATTACCGAGAAATAGGCACTGGTAATCTTATTAATAATAGTTACCACACGGGTCATCAATTGGAGGTACATTCACTTTTTCAAGGCAGTGAATCTATATTTTCACTGCAGAAAAAAAAAATTCCTTACGAGTTCAACGCATTGTATATAAAGTAGGCCTATGTTAAGACCTACTATTACTAGATGGCTGCAATCGTATTATGTCACCCACTTAGGTAGTTATTAGGTTCGTTGAGTAATTTAATTTTTACCGTGTTCATTTGTTCACTCAGAAATTATGGACATTAGATCATCTGAATGGCAGAAGTCTTTTGATTCAGCTAGTGTTAATATTAAATCACGTTTCTAAAGGTAAGTATTAAGTTTGTCATTAGAATTCAAATTGAGAAAGGTAAAGATTATTTACCCTTCCTTTTTGACTGTAACCAATCCAATTCTTTTTCCTACCTCATAGACCGTGAGACAAAGACAACAGTAGATTTTAAGAGATGTAGGTTTTATGGGTCTCTTTAATATGTACAAAATTGGGTTCGTATTGTCTTTAACTTATTACAACCAGCGACGAAACTACTTTGAACAGGAAGGTGAACTAGTGTCAGAATTTGTCTTAACGTTTGGACTCGTCATTATATCACTACAGTATCAATATATGTTTACAGTATTTGGCAGATTATTACTTCAATAGCGAGAATAATAACACAGACTTGAGAAAAAATAACTGAGCTGTGGATGCCTGGAGCAGATACGTTTAATTACATATGTATTAATTTCCTTTGTAGGGGAGCGGCTTCATTCCTCCCAGATTGTTAAGAAATCTTTTAGTTTTCGGTCTGACTATGCAGCGCACAGGAAAAAAAAAGAGAGGAAATGAAATGGTGCAAGGTTTTTGCAGCATTATTTTTGAAGCAACTGTGTTGTGAGACTGATACGTTAGGCTGCTAATTAAGAATAATGTTGTTAGCTGATTTCTGCCTCGGTGCTTAGCAGGACATGATAATAATGATAAAAAGGAAACACGTTTTTGATGTTCTGTAACAATGTTTCTTTAAAAACCAGTTATTGGTTATGCCGTCCGCAAGTGACCAATGATAAGCTACGAAGCCGGAATCCAGTTTGCGAAAAAGAGTTGTAGATCACCAAGGAAGAGTTTCCTTTTTGTTATTCATGAAACTGTTGTAAGGTTCATTTTGTTCAGTCTGGTATGCCCAGTCCAAGATATAAAGACCGAAATAAGAGAAGTTATGCATAACCCTTGCAAATCAAGTACTTCAGGTGTGACAATGAATTTCATATACTGTCATTTAGCGAAATAATGTCAGAAAATAAATAAGTGAGTATAAGTATATAGCTTACAGGCGTACAATAAAAGTATTCTAAACTGAAATATTGTAATCTATGTTTTCTCAGTTTTATTTGGGCTTGGCTTTTATCCTCAGTGCTAATAAATTCCATTCATATCCTTGTGAAAGACCGCGATCAGTTCGTTCCTGGTTATCTAGTAAATAAAAGTAATTATCCAGTATCAAATGACTTCCCTGTTGGCAAGACGCTAAATCACAATGAAACTTGAGTAGAATCATAGAAGAGCACCTCAAGGAGTGTCACTAAATACTAAAATCATATTATCGCCATTCGTAATACTATAAATTCCAGAGATCCTGGAAATAAAAGTCGAATTATTTTCTAAAGCAAAGTAAAATGTGGCCAGACATTTTTTCCAACCAAGCTATTTATAGAAATGAGAAAATAAATGTGTGAGATTTTATTTTTAGGAGAAAAATTTCTTTAGCATTACATCGCATTACTTTCGTAAGGTTACACAGTACTCCTGAAAAATGGTGCAGCATAATAACAACAATAATATTTTCAACCAACTTTCACATTATGTTAATATATATGGTTAGAATGTTTTTTGTGGCTAAACTGTTGGAAGAAATCGTCTTACTTTCTTCATGTTGGTGCGGTATCAGTGGAGCGGAATAGTAAGAATATACGTATTCAAAAAGTAATGCATTAAGCATTAAGCATGTGACATCGGATATCAGTTCAAGAATAATATAGGCCATAAACAAAATTTTAGTATTAAATAATTTCAGCGAAACAAGAATTTTAGAAGCGGGTCGCATATCGTTTGTCATATATATCTACGGAGGAACTAGATTCGTTGAAATATCGTGTGTAAAAAGAAATGAGTGACGTGGTATAAACAGAGAAGTATTAGGTGCACGATTCATTGGAAGTTTTGCAGTTTCACTCAAAAAACTTGTTGCAGAAGCGAAAATCCATTTTAATAACTGTACTGAACAAAATTCGATCATTGCCAAGAGGCTACGACAACACATTTGAAACCTGCTGTGACGAAGATAATATGAAAGGTAATATCATCGAGCTGAAATCCTTAGCATAATAGAAGACATTTCCAGATACAATCATGTAATTTATAAAACCCCAGTAAATAAAAATTTAACTGAATTTCTTAGTTACGATCCATAATACTTGTACAAGTGAATCTTTCCGGTTTCGATCACAAGCTGGTGAATAGTTTCCTACCATTCCCTACTGGGAGTACAATGAAATTTTTCATGAACATATCTCTAGATTCCGATCGTTCTTTGAAAGCGAAACCTTTCCGTAAGTAAGGCTCAACCTATTTCTCTTGATTGATACTGAGGAACTGCTTCATTTCGTTAGAATGTTTAAAATAAGAAAAACGAGAAAAGAATGGGGTACACGTCGGTTGCTTCATAATGGAAATTCGTTCTAGAGAATGTTAAGGAACGCAGTGTAGCAAGCAACATTGTTTATCACTTCTAACAACTACTTGCCATTTCACCAGACATTCTCTAATTAAATACGTTAAACTGATGATGCGTATTATTAGATACAACATTAAGCCGAAAAATTCAAGAAATCTTCAAATAAGAATAAAATAACTGTTTATGGCTTTTTCCTTTACCTGTGAGTTTAGGAGCAGAGAAAGATCAAATATCTGGCTGTAAGAATCGCTTAAAATACGTAGATTTTTCTAATATAACCCGAAACTGTTTTCTAGAACTACTGATAAGGACGTTCGTTCTAATGACCGTACTTCGTACTAATGCAGATGCTTTGTATGACCGTGCTTCACCAGTAAATAATCTCCGTATTTTCCACGAAAAGTACGTCATACTTCGGAGCGAAAATACTTCTGACATGTTAGTTATGAAACTAGGTTGAAATACAGTTTCAGTTGAGTTCTTTGAAATACAGTACTGAATTGCTTACGTTATGTTAATACTAATTATCATAATTCACATAGAGTAATATTTTATTACTGTTTTTCATTCTGTACTGTTACTGCGATAGATGCAGGAATCATGCAGCTACCTATCGCCTAATACCATGGAGTCAATTACCGTATCAGAACATTTTCATATCGCGAGGAAGACATATGAGTCTTCAGAGTTGTGTGCATGTGATTTGCGGTACTAGAAAGTACCGGGGGACAGCACACATATCGACACCTCTAGTACAATAGTAGACAGTCCACACTACCAAGTATTTTCCATCAGTTGAGTCTCACCTTACTGGAAGTTTGAAGCTCTCTCAGATTCATCGTCGTGTAGTTTTGTGAAGTCTGTTACAAATATTTAAGTCTGCCTTCCGCATCTGATATATCAGACTTTTCGGTAATTTTTCAATTGTTTTCAGCTAGCAGTTTTTCAGAAACGTACAACATGACAGCAGAAACCATACTCATCTCTCTTTCAACAACAGTACATGTAGAACATTTACCTGCGTGTGAAGAACAAGTTTCACTAGTAATTTCGTACACACAATTTCACGTGAAATTGGGAATTGTTCGTGTTCTTATTTATTTTAGAGTCCAAATTGTGACGCTCTCTTAACAAAATTCACATCTGCAGACATTTCGATATCAGTGGGAAGTTGAAAAGTAATCTTCTTTTGTTTTCATGTTAGAGTAGGACACAGCATCTGGAAAGGAGAGTTGGCTCCCTATCGTATATGTGATACTGACACTGAGAATTTTTAGGAATTTCGTATGGTACCATAAACACTCTTCCAGAATAATCATTTGTGTACAACTAAGTAAAAACAGTTTATAAAGCATATGCCCTAAAATACCTCTTCACTTAATATTGCAAACAAACCTTTGAACTGTTTACCATTTTCAATGACATCTAGGTCTGAAATCAAACAGTAACGGGAGACTCAAATGTTTCCTCGTCTCACATGACGAACGATGCTAGACTGCTGCTAACTAACCTTTTCATCTAACTATACAGCTAGTTCCTTGCATATTACGTGTGGTAATACTCTACCCCGGAAGAAACTCGTAAGCCCTTTAAAACCGGTGTATCTGATGTGTTCACGTTCGCTCTTAGAATGGAGCTTACAGTCTCCTAGAAAAATCTAGAGACAATTCATTGACATTCAGCTCGTACCTGACCTGGATCCAGCAAGAAGGGTGCTGGCAAACAGGGGCTCGAACGGGGGACTTCCTCAGGAGTCGGCTGCCCTGGCTTCTGCTGCAGAACCGGTCCCCATTACAGCAATCTCAGCTGGGAACGCGTAACCACAGTTTACTCTCGTGAAATAAGATGGAACACAAATTCTGTCACGTTTCTACAAAGGATGAAATGAATTTTCAGAGCACAAATACAGGAATAAAATCAGAAATTGTAAATGTGGAAAATAAAGTCTCTGTGAAACATTTTATTTGCTTATTTTGATAACATTTATTTTCAGTGTCGTAATATAAACATACTGGAAAACAAATCGTTTCATAAGCAGTGAAATCTCTGATACAATTAACTCTGAGCGGAATTTGACAGCAAGTTCTGATTACAATTACTGGTTGCTTCGAAGATTGCGACGCAGAACCAGAAATGACAACGTGTGCGATTTTCTTAATTTGAAACATAATGGAAGGCTTATAATGAAGATTATTCAATTCCACAATACAAATTTGCGCTTACGGGGATACTATTTTCGTGTATCTAATGAAAAAATTCCGTCTCTCATGCTGTTGTTCTAAAGTTTTACGTAGCAAATGTTAATTTAGTAACTAAAAGATCAGAAAAATAGTACATATCACATCTAACATCTGAATCAGAATTATATGGAAAATATCCGATGGAAGCCGAATAATCAAAACAAAATGTATCTGAACAGCTTCCTAATTATTATGTGAACATAATTTGACCTTTAAAAATTGTACAGCTATTTATAGCTAATAAAATTGTTACTGTAAGAAAATAATTTTCTTTTAAAAAAAAAAGTCATGAGATGTATCAGTAACCATTGCTCGCTTACACAGTTGAACTTGGCTCACAAGTTATTTTCACACACAAACTGTAAAATGTCCTTCTGCAGGAACTAAAATAACTCTACGTAGCGCTTTATTTATGCACATCAACTGTAAATTACTCGTTTAGGTATGCTACCATCAGCAAATTTTGTCATAAAAATAGGGCACACAGCAGTCTATGTCATGTTTGTTGGACTCCCCTTAAACAGAGAAAAAACTCTTCATATATTATTTCTATGACAGTATCTGGTGATGATAACCTTCCTAAACACGTAATTTATGTGAATAAATAACGTAGGAAGTAGAGTTATTTCGGAGTATAAAAGAATGTCAAAAAGCTCTGCGGTTTTTCTTTAAAATTAGAACAGCAGAAAGAAAAAGCCGAAAAAGAACATTAAATTTAGAACTGTGACTGAAATGACAAACTGAACTGCTTAGGTGCAAAAAGTTTAAATTTTTTATGTAACCTAAGTCTCAGTTCAACAATCTATGACATAAACCTGTTAAGGTAAAAATAACTTAAAACCTTTGGGATTAATCGATTTCAAGGGTAGGCAAAGGAAAGAAACGGGCAAGTTGGAGTTCGGAAAACTTGAAGATAATTCCATTGCTTTCCATTACAAAGAAGAAGAGGAAGACCACCGACCAATAAAGGTTTTGTGAACGTTGTCGTGGCAACAGTACAAGGGCTGCAGATTATTCTTAGGTCGTGTACTGTAATTTCTAATAGTTATTTTTCTTGTTAAAAGGCTATCATGATCATTAAAATTATTTTTGACTTTGAAAACATGTATGTGTGTTATTATACTAAAATACATTCATGTTTCCAATATGAAAAATAATTTTTGTGATCATGATACCGCTGTAACAAGAAAAATAACTATTAGAAATGGCAGTACACTACCTAAGAATAATATGCAGCCCTTGTCCTGTTGCCACGACAACGTTCACAAAACCTTTATTAGTCGGTGATCTTCCTCTTCTTCTTTGTTATGGGACAGTGCCTGGGTTCTTGAAATACAAATCTAACGGTCATCCAATAATTACTACCATCACCGCGACTATGTCTATTAACTGCGTAGATACGTTTGATGACGGATAGATACAATACACCGTTTGACTACAGTAAACAATCGAGGTAATAACGCTTAGAAAAGGGTGGTTTGTGTCGAAAGCGGTATGAGCAACATTAAATTATAGTGTTTTCCATAGTACGAAATTGATTAATTTCAGATTTGCATGTATAGCTGAAAATGATGGAACTAATATCGGACCTTGTGCGTATCTCACCAAGGAAGTGGAAGACGGAGAAGAGGAGGAAGATGAAACGTAGCTATCTCAAGAGGCTATATGGCTTTTGCTTTATCGTCAGAATGTGGATAATTCATATGTTATATAAAATATCTTGTGATACGTATTTGAAAAGTATATCAATGTTACGAAATAAATCAGTGGTTTAACTTAACCCATTCATCAGAAAACATTTAGGTAGGTAGAGACAATGATTTTGATGTACTTACGTTCCTCAACAGTCACTATCCGATGAGACTGCTGCTCCAGTAGAGCAGTGTTTAAAGTTTTTTAAACCATCAGTCATCTGACTTGTTTGCTGTAGGCACCACGATTTCCGCTCCTGTATCTACCTCTGATAAGAGCAGTTATACCTGACGTCCTCACCTATTTGTCAGATATACTCAAATTTCTGTCTTCTCCAACAGCTTTAGCTCTGTTGTGGTCTTCTCTAGTACTAAGAAGTTGTTCTCTGACGTCTTTAGAGATGCCTTATCTCGTTAATTCTTCTTGCTGAGACATACTCTTTTTTTTTTTATCTTGTCGGTCCACTTACTTTTCAGCACCTGGTGTAACAAAACACTCAAACGATTCGATTCTCTTCTTTGCTTATTTGCCACATACCATGAATAGCTCCCGTGCACGATTTCCGTTGCGGACGTACATTCTCACTTTTTCTTACCTTCATATTAACACCAGTGTTTGATATTAGTAGACTAATTTCTAAAAGAAATTCTGTAATCGCTTGTGCTGTTCGCCTTACTTCGTCCGTCGTGTATTGTTTTCATTCTACGGTATCGGAATTACTTCATAGCGTATATTGCGCGTTCCTCAATTTTAGCTTTAAAATTTCTCGTTAATCTCATTTCTGATACTCCTCAATACGTTCTTTTTTTATATTCATTTATTTATTTTCTCCCGAGCCATATCTGTCTTTGCTTGAAACTACACATATAATTGAAAGTGCTAGCCATTTTTTAAAGCTACGCAGCAGAAAAAGTTTGGTGTAAGAATTAAACCCAAATGTAAATGTGTTTTCGTTGCGCGTAATTTTTGAGCAGTTTGGTTTTTACAAATTAATATCCCATTGTATAGGTGGCAGTGTACAAAAATCATAGAACGTGGCGTCCACTCTCAGTACTGCGTAAGAAAGTATGTTAAAATGCACAGACACAGTGCGCAAGCAATATTAAGAAGGCTGATCCTCCTTTTTCTCATGCAAGCTTAGCTTTATATTAAACTCAAATAGCTTAAATCCACAAATAAAAATAACTGGTTTCGCTCACTCCTTGAATACACCTCAGTGTCATACAGGGCAAGGTATGCGATCAGATGTGCGTCATACGAGGACTGCTGTCACTAATGCGAGCTGTTTTGATTTGTTGCTATGTTTATACTATTAGTCAGTCTTATATTAAAGAAAAAACCATTTGTCAGTTTTATATTCCTTAAGTTACCTTTAAAATTAGGCGGAAAGGGGTTCAGTGGTGCGTACTCTCCTCTACCTTTGTTGGCCAACGATAAACTTAAAATCGTGACGTTACAGTGCTTTAAATTAATGTAAATTAACTCTTATTGTCTGTAGGAATAAACAGGCCGATTTATCTGATTTTAAACCAAGAAAACCTTGTTTCAGATGCCATGTCGGTCTCGTGAAAGATAATAACCGTTATCATATTTTCTAATTTGCTTACGTTGTAGGTTGTTACTTCGATTGCTCTTAAGTTGTGTTGTTAGGCGCTATTATAGCTTTCTTGCATCTGACCTCAGAAAGGCACCATACTACATTCCAGGATAAATGAAAATTGGGTATAAAAGTGTTGACTCCTATGCTGACTTATATTCTCTTTAAGTGCCAAGACAGAGCTATTTTCATGCTCTAGTTTCCCTTTTCACTAAAGAATACTTTCAAAAGTTTCTTTCGCTACTCACTCTAAGCTTTCAAATCTGTGCTATAATTCATTCCACAGTTGAGTCGCATGCTAAATAGTGACAGTAAACATCAAGGAAATGTCGGCACGTAATACAAATACGTAACATGTAAATGTTTTCTTTTGATATTTCCTGGAAAAACTTAAACGAATACCGACGGCGATGTTGTTAAGATACTAATAGCTTGCGCAAAGGTGAAAATTAGAAATTTTTAATTCCATTCTGTTCAAAGTAACCAAGTCTTTTATGTAAATAAACTCGTCTTTAAAGTTCCAGTTTCTGTTTCATTTATATTCAAAAAACATTATGTCCCACTGAAAACCTCAGAAAGCAGGATAGGAGAATTTTACAGAGTTCGGTTATCACTTTTAGCAGTTACTTTCAGGTTCAGTATAGATTCAGGCTCTTTGTAATGTACAGTACAGTTGTTGACGCGTACTTCAGATTTTAATTTGGTATGATGATGGCTATAGCCGATCGTCTTATCATAAACACACTGCGATTTGCCTAGATTGTGTGTACAAATACTAAGTATTGTTACCAGCCAAAGTTTTATACAGTGTGGCCAAAATAGGAGCAAATACTGAGCGGTCTCTGTCGGTATTCACTGCAGAGATAAGAAATTCCCAGCTGGCGGATGCAGGCCTAAAATAACTTTAGCGGATATAAGGCAGTACGTCCTCGAAACGTAAACACGAAAACATTAGAATTTTATCCTGATTCATGCTCCATTTGTAAGTTTAATCAACATAAACTTACCCATCAGAAATGATATTTCTAAGGTATCTCAGAAGCTGTAGTAGCTAAATAATATTGAAAAAATTGTTATTAAAAAGAAACAAATGTGCTAAGAATACTGAAACGGATCCCTTATAATAGTTTATTTTAAACGCGGCATATATAAATAACGTAATAACAAAGCCGCAAAACGACGTCATCTTAAGTTAATGGAGTTTATTAGTAAGGTAGTTGCTACTTCCAAAGAAGCTGCTGTCTTCTCTCTTTTATTTTTTAACTGCTATTATTAGCTTATTATTTACTTCATTAAAACTGCATTTTTCGAAGAAAATATTATTTACTACCATAAAAACTAAGTTCTATTAACAGTACATTATTAAATGTAATACAGTATTATAACAAATTTTGCTACATGCCATGTTGCCAACAGAATGTTGCTGTCCCTGAATACAGATACTCAGATAATTTGTAGAAGAGTGGATAGCGTGCTATGGTTTTAATCTTCTTTTAAAACGGTATGGAGTCTCAATTTCTTGCTTTATATTAGAAGGAAGCTTATTAAATTCCCTACCACGGGAGTACATAGCTGCATTCTGAACCCCGGGGGAGGAGGCAAAGTCTACATGAATATTATTTATCAAACAATGGGAAATACAGGGTGAAGTGGGGCCTACTGATAATATTATGGAAAGGATAGATTGCTACTCACCACATAGCGGAGATATTCAGACGGAGACAGGCACAACAAAAAGACAAATCATCTTTCAGCCAAAAGCCCTTCTTCTACAGCAGACAGCACATACACATTTGCGAAAGCACAACTCATTGGTCATGTGTGTGTGTGTGAATTGAGTTTGCGCGAAAGTGTGTATATTCGATTTTAAAAGAAGGCCTTTTAATTGAAACCTCACACGTTTAGCAGTCTTTTTGTTGTGCCTGTCTTCGACTCACTATCTGCTCTGTGTGGCCAGTTACAATATATACTTTTCACAATACATGAATATTATTGATTATATTTATCTCTTATATTGTGACTGTGTACATGACAGTTCAGTTGAAAATGATTTTTATTATCAGCAAAAAAAAAAAAAAAAAAAAAAAAGGAAGTAAACCATTGGGATATGAGGGTAACAATTCCTAAATTTCCTAAATGCTAAATTGTTTCTGCTGGGTGTACGGTTATCCACTTAAACAATAATTTTACTGCTCGCTTCTGCTGAATAGGCACCCTATCTACTTAAGGTGTACAACACGGAGTGTTAGCCGGGCGTAACACGCTGAGCAGACCTGCACAGTAGGATCGGAGCCGACAGTTAGGGTCTCTTAAATCGCATTTGCTGTAGTACGAGTGGTGTAGTTTACGTCCTACCCGTCACAGAGAATTTCAGGTACTGAAACAGTTTCCTTTCCTATGTTTTATCGTGTATGCTAAGGCACTGGATTTGGTGAAATTGTTGATTCAGTGGATCTCCGACACATCCGGTCAGACTTTTGGAAGATATTCACACGGCAGTTTAGCCAGTGTCGGGGTCAATGACACCCTTTCCGGTGAGTTCAAGATAGGAACAAGAATGAGGGATGCCTCTTGTCTCCCCCTCCCCTTCTGCAGCAGCTTCCCCGAGCGCATGTGAGGCACGTTTTCCAAGACTGGGAGGGAACCGGAAGGGGTGGGAAACTCGACAGCAACCGAAGACGTGCGGAAAACACCCTCACTTTAAGAGCACAAGCAGTGGGGTTAAAGACATCGGGGCGTACATTATGAAAGACGGTAGAAAATATAGTAAACAAAGCCACAATGCAGAGATTGAGATTTTGATAGTGAAACACATTAAACGATAATCCATCACACTTGCGGCTGCTTGACGTATGTGGGGTGGTCAGGGTCTTCGTTTGACTCACTTCCAATAAGGGAAGACGTTTTGTGCAAGTTAGAGGGCACTTGATAACGTCTCGAACAACAGTTACAACAACGAAAAGATAAATGCATTACAAAGGGCATAACATCTTTTCTTTCGACACATAAATCCTGAAGCAATAACATTAAGAAAATAGTTTTCGAGTAATGGATGTATCGAGACGTGTCATAAATGATGCGTGCCTAGGACAGGCTACTGACGGATATCGAGCGAAAACTGATGTACTTTCGATATATTTAATCAAAAGAGTTCGCGTATTGTAAAACACGCTACTCGTATTCACAAGGAGTGTGTCGCAGGTCCTAGGCTGGCCACCGTATTTTAGATTTACAGGAATTTCGTTGAATTACTTCACGAGAACGCCAAGATAGTTTGTACACTATCAGTGGTTACTGTCGCTTTCCACACATTTTCCTCCAACAAGAATAGTCAACGGTATTTACTGATCTGAAATCAACAAGACAAAATTTCAGTTTTTTTCTTCCTGTTTCATTAACATACGTCCAACAACAGCGACAACGGAAAAAGATCAGACTCGTTAGGAAGGACAAGAAAGATCGACATTAGACGGTATATGAAGGAGATATATTCTATGAAGCAACCCAGTTAGCAACTGAGTTAAAGGAATGGAAGTAACATGCGGCGTTACATGTGATATGTCAGTATACCGTAGCAAAGGAAACCCGAAGGAGGAAACGTAAACAAGTTTCCATTTAGACTACATTTCAGCGTTGTGGATTGTTATTACAAATCAAAGGAAAATGCTAAAAATTTGAGGTCATTAGCTCATTACTAGCACCATAAATTATGTAGAGTTACTTACATCAGCTACGTCAACGTCACGCATAACTGGGCGTCAGTAACAACAAGGTGCGTGGTTGCTTCTCTCTGCAAAATAAAGGAGATCAGTCGTAAATAATGAAACATGAACAGCAAGTAAAAATTCATATACAGTCACTTCCAAGCGCCAGAAGGGCTATAACAATGACTATCTAATTGCAATGTAACTGTCCTCAGAGACTATTTTCTCTCAAAGTACGTATAACGTACGACTACTTTTTTATATACTACCGACTCTGATATTCACAACATTGCTGATTAAATAATAGACAACGTAACCCTTTTTATACAGCCTATAGTCACTAATCATACAGTTCAGATCTGCTACAAACATATACATACATACCTACATAAATACTTGTTCCATAGATCATGAATACATTTTGTAATGATGTGGAACGTGCAACTTTAAAATTAGTTTACTTTAAACAAAATAATTATTACTATTATTCTTTTTATCTAAAAATTCATCTACTGAGTAGAAGGAATTGTCATTTAGAATACCTTTATTTGCTTTTAAATGTTGGTCGGCTATGTGTCAGACTTTTAATGCAATTTGGCAAATGACCAAATATTTTCGGGTGCAGCATAATTCACAACTTTCTGTGCCAAAGACAGATTGAACCCAGAATAGTGAAGATCATCCTTTCTTCTAGTGTTGTAGATCTGAACTTCGCTGTTATCTTTGAATTGGGATGGCTTATTAATAACAAATTTCGTAAGTTAATATATGTCTTACACAGGTACTGTGAATTTCTAGCGTTTCTTAAATAAATGTCTGGAAGGCGATCTTTGGTGGGTTGCACCTATTATTCTGACTATACGTTTTTGTGCAATGAGTATTTTTTTCTCTTATTGATGAATTACCCCAAAATACGATACGATATCAAATCAGTGAATGAAAATAGGCTAATTTAGTGATATGTTTATCACCAAAATTCGCTATAACACTAATAGCATAAGTAGCTGAACCTAACCATTCCAGCAAATCATTTATGTGTTCAATTTCTCTTCAATGCACACACCTAACAATTTATTATATTCTTCTTTAGCAGCCGGCTTCTGATCATAGCCTATATTTATCAACGGTGTTATGGCATTTACGGTACAGAACTGTATATTCTGAGTTTTCTCTAAATTAAGAGTCCATTTGCACAGAACCACATAATAATCTTCCGGAAGACATTATTTACAATTTCCTCAGCTGATTACTATACTTGTATCATAAGCGAAAAGAACTAGATTTGCGTCTTCATGAATATAGAGTGGCAAGTCACTTATATATATTAAGAACAATAACTTATCCAAAAGTGAACCCTGATACCTCCCCAGTTATAGGACTCTACTGATTTTTGCAGACCATCTGTACTGTAAAATTTCAACCTTACCACAATACTAAAGCTTATCTAGAAGAATTTCATGATTCACGCAATTAAAGGCCGTTGAGAGATCACAAAATATCTCAATGGGTGATGTTCGGTTATTCAATGCATTTAATATTTGATCAGTAAAAGCGTATATAGCATTTTCTGTTGAAAAGGAATTCTGAAAACCAAATTGACATTTTGTTAGTCCTTCATTTTTACAAATATGTGAATCTACTCTTAACCTACATTACTTTTTCAAGAATTTTCGATAAAGCTGTCGGAAGTGGGGATTAGGCGGTTGTTCTTAGAATCAGACCTATCCCATTTTTAATGCAATGGTTTAGCGGTAGCTTATTTCAGTCTATCTGGAAAAATGCCCTATTTCAGTGAGCTACTATATATGTGGCTGACAATCCTATTTATCTGTTGGGAACAAGCTTTTAGTACTCTGTGGGAAATGCCATCAATTCCATGTGAGCTTTTACTTTTCAGTGAATTTATTATTTTACTAATTTCAGTAGGAGAAGTGAGGTGAATTTCAATTTTATCAAATTGCATAGGTATTGCCTCTTCCATATATTGCCATGCGTTTTCTAATCAATAACTGGACCCTACTTTTTCTGCAACACTTATCAATGATTACTAAAAATGTTTTCCATTTCTGACTGTTAACGAATTTTTCATTGCGTCTGATAGAAGAACAGTCTTCCTACGCTTTCGGTTGCCCATTTTCCCTTTTAACAACATTGAAAAGTGTTTTAGTTTTATCATCAGATGTCCTAATCTCAGACATAATGCACATACTTCTGGAATTTTAATAACTTTAATTAATACAGTTCAGTAGTTCTTATAATCTCCTAGCTATAAGATATTTGAAAGTATAACTTACGAACTAACTTTGACCCGTTTACAGGATTGCTCACAGTTTTATTTATTGTTTCTCTTCGGCGTGTACAAAACCTTTCTGGCTTTGATCAATAGAAACTTGTCGATTAGATTCATCGACTCCAGAAATCTCGCTTTACAGGGGGGGAGGGAGCACTGATTTACACCTCGTTTCCACTTTAACACCATTATATCGGTTATTTAATTTTTTTCAGAAAATAGGAACGTTGTAGACAGGCACTGACAGGAACGGAACTTTCGGCACTTAAGTGTCTGGTCTTCAGAACATAGACAAGGCAAGGGATGTGTTTCTTAAAATGCATATTTGATCATCATACGTGAATCAGAATCATAAACCTCCTGTGTGTCTTAAGAGTATACTGCTTAAATAGCCAGATAATGATCTTACAGATCCGCACACGAGCTGGAAAATCTTCCGACAGTTAACTTACAGAGGGGCCTCACAAGTACTAGCACGCAAATTGTGCTACTTATTGGGGAAACGTCTGACGCATTAGTACGTGACGATGAACTCAACGTTTTGCAACACTAATATCGGTAATAAAGATATGTTGCAGCATAGGAGGTATATTTTCAAGATATTCCTAGGGATACGCTGGTACTACGGCAGTTTACAGCCTGAACATGAAGGAAATAACCGATAAGGGACTTTAAACCATAACAAGAAATACAAGATTTGAATGTAAAAACATCATAACGGAAAGCGTACAGGAAACATATTATTCTGTATTATGTCTTTGTATAAAATGTTATCGATTTCCTCGCCCTAAAAGATTAAAACAAAACAAAAAATGCAATAAAAATGGAAAAAGACAATTTCCATCATGATTATTGTTAGAGGAAAGTCATTAACTCTGATAGTAATATTGTTAGAGGAAATGATGGAAAACTCGTATTTTCATTCAAGTGTTGTGCAACGAAATAATGGACATTATGTTAGACACTGAAAGCTTTCACTGTCGTTTTGGACAACCTGGCATTCGGTAACAGTATAACTATTAATGTTACTTATATACAGGGTCGCAGCGAACTGGTACAGTTACTAATTTTAACACCTTGGTCTATCCGTCCGAACAAAAGTCAGCTAGTAGGACATTACAGATTTGAAGTTAACATTCCATTTAGCTCGCATATTACGCTGTGAAACTGGAGGTCGAAGATAGACCGACGGGTACAGTCTGTACTTACTGATGAAGGAGAATTCCTCATATTAAAGAGTGAAACAAGGCGAACAAGAAAAAAGTCGTGCGGTGCCTGTAGCTGATGTCATACCTCACATGCCTAATGTTTTCTTACATTTTCTAACGTGTTATCGATTCCAAAAAATGATTCAAATGGCTCTGAGCACTATGGGACTTAACATCTGAGGTCATCAGTGCCCTAGAACTTAGAACTACTTAAACCTAACTAACCTAAGGACATCACACACATCCAAGCCCGAGGGAGGATTCGAAACTGCGACCGTAGCGGTCGCGCGGTTCCAGACTGAAGCGCCTAGAACCGCTCGGTCACACCATCCGGCTATCGATTCAAACTACGGTCAATAAGGCGCTGAAGATTTCGCAAAAAAAGTATTTACTTGTTAGTAATAGACATCACACGTCTAAAGTGCTACCTAGATAAGGAAGGTGTTCCCTTAAATACCTAAATATTTCGTAGAGCAAGAATTCGGTAAGGATACGCCTCTTCGTGATTTACATTTCCATACTGTCAACGTTAAACTCTCAGTGTACGATTATGTCTACTGAAGGGAACTTACAGTCAAATGATTCATTACTGCTAAATCTACTTAAGTTACATACGACATCATCTTTTTTTGTTTCTTTTTTTTCTTTTATTGTGCGTTGATGCCGTAGCAATCCAGTACCTTATGCAGCGTTAAATTTCCGTGCAAGCACAAGATCAGATAGCATATCTTGGTTCTATTACACCTGAAGATGTCACCTAAATGAATACAAATAGTTATAGAGACTATTTCCATGTTTCTTCATTCGTCACAGCTTCCAGTATTGTCTGATTAACGACATGGCCTGTAACATCAATACCAGTGACGATGTGTAGCGGAGTCATGAAGTCTTGAAATCATGGTTCAAGGGATTGATAAGTTATCATCTGAAGATAGTAATGAGACAGTAATAACACCCCCCCTTCCTCTCCCTCCCCGTCTTTCCTTGAGAGGTACAAAAGACGTGATTGAACAGAGGCCTACAAACGCATCGCAGACGTAAGAATGTGAAGAGGGGAAATAGTATATCGACGTGCCAGTCAGTTTCGGACATGTAGTTATGGTGCAGTGAAGTACAGTTTCTGTAAACGATCACTGCACCTTGCTTCGGCTCTACCGACTTGGTAATATCTCTTTAACCACTGAAACTGTAATTGCTGTTTAAATGTGTCGTTAAGATATGCTTTTCCAGTCTGCTTAAACTAGATTCGGAACATTTAGTGGTTAGAATTGTAACGTTAGCAATACATTTTGGTGAATGATTGTGTAAAAATGTAGCTATCATTAATCATCTAAATAGGATATGTTGTCGTAGTCACAAAGAGATGTAGAAAGTAACGTAAGTAGAGGAAGATTCCAACAGAACCTATAAACGTAAATAAATAGTTTCATTCACACAGATATTTTGTACCCTTATATTAATGAAATAACAAAATAATAAGATGAAAATAAAATTTATAACGACGGAAACTGAGCATTTAATCTATGTGATATAACTGCTTGCCTTATGGAACTACTAATGTACTGACATCCATGGTCGCAATATAGTAAAATCGTGTGAGTGACGGCCGTAAATATCTTTGATAATCTGTCCTGCAACTTGACATAATTTTGTTAATGATCGCAACCAAGAAAGGGCTGTTTTGCTGCATGGTATAACACTGTGAAGTGTCATGTTAGACATTGCTGGACGTATCCTCATATGGCGAGAGGCGGTAACACCTAATGCGCCTGGGAACATTTGTCGAATATGATCCTTTTGACGGTCGAGGGCTACTGTTTGGACAGGCACGATCTTGTATGGACATACTGACCACGACTTTGAATACGGTAGTCTAGGCGGACAACGTTATTGTCACACTTTACTTCTTCCTCACATGATTCTTTTCAGGAGTATATTCGGACCTGACTTCAGTTTTGTGAATGACTGTGTGACCGCATCGAACTACGCAGATGGAGTAGTTCTTGCTTCGAGAGGATATTCGGTCAACGGCCTGGCCTGTCTGTTTCCCTGACGTAAATCCTATCGATCGCTTGTGAGATGCGTTGGGTACATACGTTGAAGCACGTGCAGAGGTACCAACCATCATGCATCAGTTGTCAACCGCGCTGGTGGTGGAACAGAATATCCTAGCACAAGAACTCCTTTCCAATATTTTAGCCAGTGTGGGAACACGTTGAAGAGCATGCAGTGAACAAACAACCTATTAAGAAGCATGTCCCTCCTTTTCTAATGTCCAGAGGACCTCCATGAATCGTGGTTTCTTGAGTGTAATTATTGTCTCTGAATAAAAGCGCAATTTCTGTTCGTTACATTGCCTTTTTCTTTCAATTACCCACTATACTCTACTGCAATAATTCTTTCTATGTATGACCCTAGTTCACCGAGTTATGTTAATTGGCAGGTTGTATAATGTGAAAGTATTGCACACCTATTAATGCAGGGTGAATTCATTAAGAAGTCAGAAACTTTCCTGGGTGACGGAAAAGGGAAAAAGTATCAATTTGAGGTAAGTGATCTGGTGTTCTTTTGTTATTCTTTAGTGGATATGATTGAAACAAGATGTAACCCCGCCACACTTTGGACTGAGCGTTCGTAAACTACCGGAAGAGACAGTCCCTGAAAAGTGGGGAGGCGGAGGAGGTCCATTTTCGTGGCCAGCACGTTCGCCTGATCTCTCTCCACTCGTTTTCATCTTGTTGGGCCACGTGAAAAGTCTAGTGTACGAGACGCCTGTCGAGGCTGAAGGGATCTAGTGACAAAACTGTCGCTCTCTGCGGCACTGCTCAAACGACACAGGTGATATTAGATCGAGTGCAACTGAACTTTGTGCAACAACACCATGCCTGTATTGAATCCGGAGAGCGCCTATTTGAACAAGTGTTGCGGATGTAGCAGCTTGTGCAACTTCTGCAGGTAAATTATAGGACTTAGTACTCTCCGTTAATCTGACACCCTGTTACTTGAACCGCTACTATTCTATCAACAAGAGAAATTATCTGGGGTTTTAGGGGAGCATTCAGCGAGATCAGTGTTAAGAAGCTGGGGCCTTCGTTTGAGCACTGCGTCCTTTCGACTTGGCTTCCGAATTTTCCTTATATGAAATTCACAAATATATTCTTTACCATCATCACTGGACGTCTGTAACGTCGTCACGGAAGCGGTTTCAAGATTAGGTATTCATGGCGAGTGCGGAATAACTTCCCATCCCAAATCATGCACAGTGTTTTTTGTTAGTCTAGCAGAACGCGAACAGGTGTAATAGGGGAGTAGAATCACCCTCTAGTAATAGGTGTGCAATACTTAAGTAACTTCGTCTGCAGGACGCCTCTGTTGTTGACAACAAATGTCGGCAGTGATGGTAACACCTCGAGGAAGTAATTCGTGGTATGCCACACAGCGGCTGGTCCACCAGATGGATCTTTTGCGGATATGCGCCGGTCTTCGCACGGGCAGTTGCTGCTTTGTTTGGGCTCAGCCAATGCTCTCTTTTCCCTGTGTTAGTATAAAGACACCACTTCTAGTTACCAGTAATGATACACGACAGTAATGCTCGGCGTTCTTTACCAGCCAGTTCACTACGAGCGAGCAGAGATGCACATAGGGACGCCCGACAATTTTTGTAATTTAGGCTTAGAGCTTGCGGTACCCATATATCATATTTTCATTACACGCAGATGTCGCACGATGATGGAGTGATCGCAGGTGATGACATTTGCCATGTCTCGAGAATACTGACACCGATCATTGTGAATTAATGTGTTTAAACGATCGTTATATAAACCCGAACGTCTTCTTGAACGTAGAGCTTCACTAATGTCAAAACAATCCTCTTTACAACTAGAAAACACTTTTCTTTCCGTGTTCTGTCGAATAGCATTATCTCAATACGCGGCGCACATATTTCTAGCTGCCTTTGCTGCTGTCATCCCCCTAATGAACTCAAACGGAAGAATAGATCGGATTTCTCCACTTGACATTCCATTTTCTGGCGTCAACAGCTTCACCCACTATCTCCAAATGTCAAAATGACGATATGTAAACTCAAACAGTAGCAGTGAACTACCGACAGAAAGTGACAATCGCTAAATAAACCCATAGCGACCGGAATACCAACATGCAAAACAAAACCACTCCCGAAATATATATATAGGCCGGCTTTTGTGGCCGAGCGGTTCTAGTCGCTACAGTCTGGAACCGCGCGACCGATACGGTCACAGGTTCGAATCCTGCCTCGGGCATGGATGTGTGTGATTGTGATGTCCTTATGTTAGTTAGGTTTAAGTAGTTTTAAGTTTTAGGGGACTGATGACCTCAGAAGTTAGGTCCCATAGTGCTCAGAGCCATTTGAACCATTATATATATATATATATATATATATATATATATATATAGAGAGAGAGAGAGAGAGAGAGAGAGAGAGAGAGCAGGATAGAAAATGTGAGAAGGAATCGTGAATTATTTCGTCGCCTGAGTGTAAACTAAATCCACACGCCCCTTCAGAACGCCGAAATGAGAGATTGTGTGCCTGGCGCTCATCCGCATGGACACATACGCGGCACGACGCGTGTGGATGAAAAGGCATTCTGCGGGCTTGCGGGAATGGCGGCTGGGATGCGAGCCCGGCTGACGCGGCGGAGATAGCCGGGCGGCGGCACTGCGCTGCACCCACACGGCTGCAGCCGGCAGCGGCTTCCAGTTTGGCAAGTTCCCCACGCCGCGCCGCGTCACGTCACAAAGCGTAGCCGGGCAGAGGCAGCGGCAGCCGACACGGCACGGCGCCACTTGGAACACGGTTTTATCGCGGCCGCTCTGCGATGCGAGCCGCAGCTCTTCTCCCGATAAGGGAGTTAACGCCGAGCACCGGCCGGGCGCCAGGCGCCGCGCTAGCTAGCCCACCGCGCTCCGCTCTTCGGTGCTCTTCTGCGCAGTCCTGGCCACTGGGCCACTCACAGTATAGATGGGAACAGCCGACCGGTTAAAACCAATACCGATATTTTAGTTCTCAATAACCGGTATTTTTCGGTATTTTTTTCGGTCTCGGCTATAACAGATGTCTATTTTTCTTTTTTTTTTTTTCAGTATGTAGCCAACCGGTTGCACGTAAACGTTAGGTACATTGACTTAGGTTTCGACACCTACTAGGGTTGTCTTCATCAGAGTGAACAGTTGCTAAATCGTAAAATTACATTGCTAAACAGCAATAGTTGGAATTCTGAGCAACTGTGCACAAGTCGAAAGCAAAACAAGGCGACATAGCTTTCGCCACGTGTACAACGTTTTGCTTTACTTTTGACTTGAGCGTAGTTGCTCAAAATTCTGACTGTTGCTCTTTTGCAGTATAATTTTACGGTTCAGCAGCTGTTCATTCTGATGAAGACACCCCTAGTAGGTGTCTAAACGTAGGTCAATGTACCTAACGTTGCTGAATAATAGCCATGTTCAACACTGTATAACAGAAGTTCCATACATTTTAGTAATAACAGCGTAAAAAACCGACATATCGTCGAGCCATAGCAGCACCGTATAAATTTTTGGTCTTTAAATAACCCTTTTTTAAAAAACGAGAAATTTTTACTCACAAAATTTACTGCTTTGAAAGAAAGAAAAATGGAAGGAAGAGGGAATGAAGGAAGATTGGATTTCACATCCTGTCGACTTAGACATCATTGGAGACGGAGCACGAACTCGGATTGTGTGAAGAATTGGGAAGGAAATCGGCGTTGCCCCTTCAGAGGAACCATCCTGGCATTTTCTTGGCGCAATTTAGCCAAATCACGGGAAACCAAAGTCTGGACGGCCCGATGCGGCTTTGAACCGTCGTCCCCGCGAGAGTTGAGTCCCGTGTTCTAACCTCTACACCACCTCATTCGTTTGGGAAAAGCTATCAGTGCCGTTTTAATAATAGTGTCGAAGGAAATTAGCAACAAACAAATGGCATAATAATTTGTTTGGCATTGCTGAGACAATAATATAGCTGTTACCGTATGGCGTGTCCTATTGGATGGTAGAAATGTACATATATACATATGCGAACCTGTCTGGTCTATATGGTAATATTTCGCTGTTGTCGTTGGACGTCACTTGTATTACAGAATGGCACCATCCCTAGTCTGAAAGTATTTTGCGAAGTTAAGTACAGTGCTCAATTTACCTTACAAGATTAAGAACGAGAGGAGTCACAACATGCCTGCAACATCATATAAGGAGAAAACTTAGAACTTAACAATTCATTCACAGTTCACAATATAAATAGAAAGCAACTATATGTTGCCTGTATCTACATAATATGCCTTCATCTGCTTGTAGCCCTTGATAACGAACAAATTAACACGAAAAATACAGTTCTACAACCTCAGTTTTCACCGTTTAGCACTCTCTCGTGGTAATGGCAAAATACTGGTATGATCCTTGATTACAACATGGTTTTTGAGTAGAGTTTCAGAACGTTGGAATTGACATAAGAATCTGGAGATTTTTTGTACTATTGAGTCACTTACCACTTACCACTTTTTGGAGGAAAGCAGCGAACGGAGGACTAAGTTTTTTTTATATTTCTCTGTTTAATTTAATATTTTGGTTCTGTCTATCTGATAAAGTCAATATTTTTCAGTCTTTGTTCGGTTTATATGTTTATTATAGGAAATAATAGGAATAAAAACAGAAAAAATTGTTATTTCAGAAACCGATTATTTTGAGCGGTTTTAGTAGTCAGGTTAACTGGCACTGAAAAAAAGCTAATATAACGGAAAAACAGTTGTTTCAGTGATGACCGATATCCCTAACTCACAGCAGCACCGTTCACCTTAGTTAGCTGAAAATAATATTTGAATAATAGGTGCAGTCGGTTGCATATATTTGTATTTACTACATACGATAAAAAGAAATCTTTGACGTGGTCGGCGATCATTCTTGACACTTATACACAGAACTGTCTAACTAGCACATTTTCATTAATCCTTTTTATGACGCCCTTCAGCGTTAGCGGTCATAAGAGCTGTAGGAAGAAAAGGACATTAACGAGCAATTAACAGGTTATCAAAAAATTACGTACTGCTGGAAACATACCAAAGGAAACACTTTCTACAACATTACTTCCAAGTGCAATTCTGACCATGCAATAGTTGAAGTAGTTAAAATGGCTCTAATATAATGGACAAATTGTTATTGACACTACCTAGCCAGGTACTAAGAGCTTTACATGACTTCAGAAAGTAGTAACTGAAGATCCATGTAATTTGCCAGCTGAAGATGGGTGCAAACCCGAAATGCATGTTGGCATAAATAAAACGCATTAAAAAGTGGCTGGTTGCTGTATTTTAACAGTGAAATATCATTATCCACGGCCACGGAGCTCAACAGTCCAAATATAGTGGACAAATTGTTATTGGCTCTAAGCACTGTGGGACTTAACATCTGAGGTCATCAGTCCCCTAGACTTAGAACTACTTAACCCTAACTAACATAAGGACATCACACACATCCATGCTCGAGGCAGGATTCGAACCTGCGACCGTAGCAGCAGCGCGGTTCCGGACTGGAGCGCCTAGAACCGCTCGGCCACAGTGGTCGGCCGTGCAGTAGTAAGTGCCAAACAGAGGACTCAGACAGCTGAGTGAAGCACTATCGCGAAGTCGCTAAAGACGTACTAACAAAAATTATTAATAAAGGAAGTAAATTTCCAGAATGAGTTTGCAACTGTTGTGGATATTTCATGAATAAAGCTGCTCATACTGCTTGTTGTTGATGCCCTGCTTAGCTGCTTAGGCATATCTGTTATTGTCTTTTATTGATGCTGCCACCGAACGTTCTTTCATAAATTCCGAGTTCTGTTCTGATGGTGACAGTACCCGAAACGACGTTATAAATTAATGAATATATTAAGCAAACTAGAAGGCTTCATTGAAAAAGTACTATCGAACATTATACAACTCTAGCTATTCAATAAACCAATATAGTATTTATGAATTTAAAAGCTATTACTGCCACTTTCTATACGCAAAATATAAAATATCAAATGAAACTGCATACTGAAATGCTGGGTAGTACTCTTTTCTCAGTTTACTACAAAATATTTTTAAAATTTGTATAAAATAAAATCCACAGTCTTATGTCAAATACAAACGAGCGGGAAGGTAGGCGGATGGTTTTGTTTCTTTGACTGACATCGTGTAAAACTCTTACGTGTATTAATTTCTCTAGCGTAACTGGAAAGACAGTGGAGGTAAATGAAATACAATACTTTTATAAAGTAATGTATACTGCATCACTCACTTGTTACTAACATTTTACCACCTCGACGCGTTTCGTCAGCATGCTGTTATCGTCAGGTGTATCTACAGTTACTTTTACATTGTAATTAATGTGAAGTGAGGTTAGTTTCCTTTGCTGTGAGTACCATTATTTCTGCCATGATATAAATACATCAACATACAAATGTTTCATCTTCACTGTGAACTGTTGTTTTAGGAATAGCAACTAGTTCGTCTTAGCTCTAAAGACTCTTTGGATCGATGTAAGCAAATTACTATGACATGTTACGTTGTGATGTACTTGTTACTGTGTTCTGTGTGCCAGACATAAAAAAAAACAAAACAAAAAATTAAGTGCACAAACAAAATGACCTATCTTGCTTATCTCGTAATGTACACAGTATAATATTTTTATCTTCCTGGACAGGAGTATTTTTCGACAAACGCAGCAAAGGAAACTAACCTCACGTCATATTTCATATTTATTACAAGGTAAAAGTAACTATAAATGCACCTAATGATAGCAGCATGCTGCCGAAACGCGTCGTGCTAATAAAATATTAGCGACAAATGACTGTTGTAGCAGCCCATAAATACATGTAACAACCATATAACACGTATAACTGTCAGTAAAATATAGTATTTAAATACAGTACGCAGAACACAAGTATATGACACCGTTAGCATTAAAATACATTCGCCAAAAATTTGGATGAGAAGCTAAAATAAGAAAGTAGACAGGCACCGGAACAAGAACCACGATGCAGCAGCACTCAGGCAGCCTCATTTTAGTAGTGTAGATAATTTAATAAACCAAAACCGTTTCCCTTAAACTTCATCTGTTCATTGAGTGAGTAACCTGGCTTGTTCATTCTATGTAAATACGAATCTAAAACCCTCTAACACATTAGGAAAATCACTTTTTTGAACTCATTGTAAAATTGTAAGATTATTTTCAATAGGTCACTTATCATGCCCTTCCCTAATTACACGACGTCTCAAGATACGTTTGTTGCTATCTCACGAGTTTCCCTGAAACTGGTGATAAAAATTCCTGTTCTGTACAACGATTAGTACAGTCTCGGCGCTAAATTTTGTAGACATAAATTCTCAAAATTTACTCGCTTTGATTTCAATATTGTGTTGCAGAAGGGCGTCCACAGTTCTGTTGGTAGCAAATCTCAAACTAGTGTTTGCACGCTCGAAAAATTAAGCCATACGCTCCAATGTAAGTCATTTAAGTTGAGGAGTAAATTTATCTTTTGTCGAGGTTCTTGAGCTATCTTAATCCCCATTTTTCCAAAATTTTTTACATATTTTTAGTATCATGCTCCCCAAAGTCGTTGTATTTGGCAGTCTACATTAATATACGAAATTTCCGATCCCCAGCAATCCCATCAGGTGGTAATGTAAGAAGCCGGTGGATTGATGTTCTGAACTTGAATGAAATTTTAATTTGTAAACGTTGTCTTAAGCTGTTTATTGTGTGATCAGAGCTGTTTAATTGTCTTGTAGCACGAAAATACATGCTTGACTGTAGCACCACCTTGTGGCAACTTTTAAATAGTACCTCAGTTACATAGGGCCATCTATAATTTTCTTTGCAAGTATCTAAAAATACGAAATTTCATGATAACCCTCTTGTTCATTAACTTTTGTAATTTTCTCCTTATGTATCATTGTTTCTGATTGCTCTGATGATGGCTAGTGCCGAAACGTGTCATAATAAGTACGAATAAACAAATGCGAGCTGAACAGTTTTGTGTGTAAATTATTTATTTTACTTGTCCTTAAGTTCTGGTAACGGAGAGCACTCCATATTTAATGTCTATATTTCTCATGTCACAAGCGCTGTGGCGAAATCCTTATGTGTTGTAGTTAGTTACTAGTGTGTAATAGCAAACCAAAACATATGTTCACAAATATAACATTCACACATTGACAACATGCGTGAGAAACATTTTTGTTTTTCGTTTTTACTACAACAGTGAAATTCGACCGGGCAATGCCAGCACTACCTATTTCTTCTTCACAATTTTCTGAGACGTCCGAATTCTCTTTATGGTCTTCCTTTGACTCACAGTTTGTTGCCTTTTATCCAGGCCGTATCTGTCACTAAACGATTACTGACATAAATTAACTTAAACCTCTTCAGTCGTCTTAACCGTTAGTTGGAGAAATATACTTTGTCTTTGTCGCACTGCATGTCCTGAAGAAAAAAGAAAAAAAAAAAAAGAACAGTCATAGTCTTTCATTTATAGATGCTACGGAATACAGTTGTTGCGGGAATAGGAGTATTTTATCCTTTCGTTTTGTCTTTCTCATGCCACAATCGAAGTCCTCAACTCTACCAAACGCTTAGTTTCAGGATAAACTTTTTCATAATATCAAAGAAGTTGCACATTTCCTGCAGTTTAGAAAGAAAGTAAACTGATGGGTTACCTACAGGAACAGCGTTAGGTCTACCTAAATCTATTCAAAAATTCATACTCTCATTGTTGCTATCCACAAGCATATCAACGTCTTAGGTATGTAGCTGTATAAACTTCCAGACCATGTCAAGTCTTAGAAGAGAGGACACGAATGAGGCCAACCGCAGTAAAGGCACGGAATGGGCATTCATAGTTGTGGTCCTCTAAAAGCTGTCTGTGGAAATGCTTGTTATAAAGGCCTCTTTTGTAGCTCGTGAATATTTTAGTAGCGCTGACATAGGTAGGAACCTATCTTGAAAGAAGAATTATTTCCGTTACCGACCTCCGAGGATCTTACAAAAAATGCCACTATGACCCAACATCCTTGTTGTCTACTTTATTACGTGACAAGTAAGTAGCCTCTAGAAACTAGAAAAAACTAATATTAATCGGGTCATATGGTACAGCGTCGTTCGCTGTAAAAGAAACATTCTGACCAACTGGATAATCGGGCCGGAGCTGCATGGAGAACATGCCATCCAAAGACATCGCACAGGTTCCCTGTAGCGACGTAAAATGACGATAGAATGGAGAAGAAGAACTAACAGCAAAAGCAGACATATTAGTGAAATACATATTGTTAGAGCGACACATGATTAACATACCAAGGAAGCAGTGTTAAGGAAATTTGCTACAGCTGTAACAGAAGTCGCAGTCGTGTCCAAAAATTCCTACATCGACTGTGACTGACTGAGACCGCCACTGGTCCATACAGACACGAAGAAGATATGAAGCACATAAGCTTAGACCGTTGCACCCAAAGAGAGCCGGAAGATATCACACACTAAACCAAATGAGCTGTCTGAGCACAAGGGCCCACATTGTGTTGGCAACAACAGACATCTGAGTTTATAAACTTCTGTACATAGTTCTCCAAGAACGTGTCACTGGAAAATTTAGATTCTGCAAGTAACTCAAGATTCGTTAGAAAGGTATTTTGAAGTGGTTCATTAACCACGGAAAACCTACGAGGGAGAAAATTCTCCCATCACCTGTGTGTTGCTATTCCGAGAGCGTCGTCCTGTACCTTAAGTCAGTTTTGCTTTCAGAAGGTCGCGACATCGACTTTGAGAAACCCGTTCCGGGGGTTAGGGGTTTCCTGCGCGTCCTGCAGACGGGGTTCGAGATCCGGACAGGTTAGTGTAATACTGCACGGACGGTTGCTTCTTCTCTACAAGAGCAAGGGGTAACACCATTTCACAGCCCCAGTAAATGTAAATATAAATTACGCATCGAAATGTCGGCAATCCGCCGGCCGGTGTGGCCGAGCGGTTCTAGGCGCTTCAGTCTGGAACCGCGCGACCGCTACGGTCGCTGGTTCGAATCCTGCCTCGGGCATGGGTGTGTGTGATGTCCTTAGGTTAGTTAGGTTTAAGTAGTTCTAAGTTCTAGGGGGCTGATGACCTCAGATGTTAAGTCCCATAGTGCTCAGAGCCATTTGAACCACTTTTCGGCACTCTTAATTGCAACTTGTACTTCGACCTCTGTGTCCACCCACCGAATTCACACAGCCTTCTAGGTAAGACCGAAAAAAACTGACTTCCTTTTTTCTAGCGTAACGCTGATACTACCTTTAAAAATTATAACGCCTGTAGCAGTTACCAGAGGATTAACAGTCGACAGCATATTATAGGTTTAAAAGCAATACTAAATTTGAAATAATTCAACACAATGGCTGCTTATGCGCATGCAAATCGTGAGCTATTTCGCAAGAGAAGAACACCACTGTACGAAAAGTATCTCAGGCATACAACTTCACTGTTAGCCCTTATTTGGAAGTAACCTGTAGTGGCATGGGATCCAGTAAAAAAAAGACTGAGATTTATTATTGGTGATTCCAGATACTAAGTGTACGTCACCAGACACTACTTTTAAGCAGTTTGACCTAAAAAGAATTATTTGAAGGGTATGTTACGTTTCAGTTTGCTCAACTGGTACTAATTCCATCCACTCTAACACTCCATATACGATAATTTCATCAGAATTAGCCAACAATCTCTTAGTATTTTCCTGCAGTTACTTGAACCATTGATGTTCCTTTCTAGCTGTAAAGTAACGAGAAAAAACTACTTGATTGTTTGCGTTCATAATTACGAGACTGATATGCAGTTTCCTTAAAATAGCCTTATTAGTCACAGATTTTCTGTGGTTCATTGTCTTCGGCTATGTGCTGCTGCTCTCTATTAGCTTCTTTCCATCGTTTTCTCGTCAAGGACGACTACAGTTGATGTATTTTATTTTTCGCAATACAGAAAGTTTTAATGAAGGAGGAGTTTCGAAAAATAGTACGAGGAAACTGACTCTCGATGTTTCAATACGTAAAGTCTAGAAACATTACATCAAATCTTTTAGGACCAACCGAAACAATGACGTTCGAGCAGCACACATCATTTCAGCAGCAGTAGATCAAAACAATGAATACTATGTGAAAATAATTGTCTTACGCAAAAATCCAAATATTACTTATATAGAAACTGCTTAAAATCGTTATAATGTACAGCTGTTATTACTTCTTTTTATTTGCAAATTAAACGTAACTGAATAGTTCTGAATACGCTGCTTTGTTAGCAGGTTGCAATTTCTAAACTAAACGGAGCATTCCCATTACTATATCGTGTATAAACTTTTCTCTACTTCCATTCCTGCTCTGTTTCAGATTTACGTGTAGCATGCTCGCTTTCGAGTTCCACGGAGAAGTTTGAGGTCCACTCCTGTTGTAAAAGTGTGTAGCTGATACTTGCACCTCTACAGTCAAGAACTAAAATAGCACTTTCTTTGTGAATGGAGAGTATGTCTGTCGAGGAACTTTTCTCCACTCAGACTTCCTCACAGTCATTCTGGAATTTTGTTTCTTTTATTAATAAGTTCCGTTAGAATGCCCTGTGGCAACTTCGCGATAGTGTTTTACCCAGCTGTTTTAGTGCTCAAATTGTCGCTTACTACTGTGTGGTCGGAGATGTATTTGACAAGTTGCGTTGAATCCATTATTTTCTGTGGTATGTATTCGGAACTGCAAACTTTTCTGATAACTTGCTTATCCAGTAGCTTTTGTTAATTGTTCGTCATCTGTCTTTTCCTTTTTATAAATCCTTTGATAGCTGCTGACGATAGCTGATACCACAACGCGTCATAATAAGGCTTAATAAAGGTATACTATCTAAACAATTCTCCATACAACTTGTATCTAAATAAGCTCTAGCGGTTCTGGGCGCTACAGTCTGGAACCGTGCGACCGCTACGGTCGCAGGCTCGAATCGTGCCTCGGGCGTGGATGTGTGTGATGTCCTTAGGTTAGTTAGGTTTACTTAGTTATGAGCTCTAGGCGACGGATGACCTCAGAAGTCAAGTCGCATAGTGCTCAGAGCCAATAAGCTCTAAACGTGTTGTTGCTTACTTGCAAAGACGACGCATGAATCCTAGTGAAACGGTGTCTTTCATATTTGCAATGAATGAAAGAGAATTTTGTTAACACGAAGTATATAATCAGACGTCTTCTGATGCCACTAATATGCATATGCCTTACAGATATAAGGGCTAAGCCAAATGAACTGATGTGACTACATATAGGTGGAGCACCTGAGAAGTAAACTATGTGATTTGGTGATGGTATCTCTCGCTTCAAGTATTCATAAACTAGCCCATCTAATTATCTATGTTCCTCAAGCAGGTTTATCTAATCCCAGCGAATGGGAGGAGTCTACAGTTCCCCAAACACATGAAGGTTATGTCCAAATATGGTTTTGCAATAGTGAACGAAAGCTTTTTCGTGTCCACAAAAAAGCTTACTATGTAGGATAGTTTCCACAAGTTGTCTTTGGCATTTACAGAATGTAACGGGCTCTTTCATGAAGTTCAAAGCTGGTTTTTATGGATCCAAATCGTGGATCTCCCAGAAATTGTACTGCCACTTTTGTGCTATAGCCAGTCATTCCTAACATTGGCTTCTTAATTCATTCTTGCCCCATTTTGTTATTAACGAAAATTTCACGTCACACATTGAGTAATACTGACAACTAGTGTGCTGAATGGCAGTAACTAAAAGGTTGTACATAAGATCATCATTTTTCCAGAGTACTTGTTTTATTGATCTTCTGTGCAGAAGAAGTAAATATTTGTTCGCGCCATCACTAACAAATTGTGACAAACATTTTGATAGCGACGTTGAAGCAAGATAGGCCACTCGGAGTTGGTGGTCGTGGCAGCAGGTGAAAATACAATATATGGATATCCTTTCCCCATTGTGTGAAACTACTATTATTCTTCACAACTACAAATGAAACGTCAAATATCGGTTTCACGGCAACAATTTATTTCCAAAATATGGCAGCCGAGCTTAGTCCCACGGCCAGCGTTCAGAAGTGGGATGAACGAAGGCGTATTTTTTATTTATTATTTGAGCAAACGATTGTGTTTTCATTCAAAGCTTTCATAAAGTGCCCATTATTAATGATTTATTTAGAAACCCATTAACAAAGCATTCGTATGACAAAGATATTTGCATCATTACCTTCATGTGTAACACTGCAAGGAAACGTTCTTTTCGTGATGTAGTAAAGCTTCTGCCGGCACACACAAATGTATTCAGTAAAACCGCGCACATGGTGTTGACCGCTGCTACACATAACAGGACTTTTATGAGAACTGTTTGCAGGTATTCAAAATAAAACAAAACCCAATCTGAAAAAGTTACAAACAGAAGGAGAGTCCTAAGAGATATTTAGTATTATTTCAAGCGCATCACCTTATAATAACGCAAATGGAATAATCTCTTACTGTGTAACATACAACAAAACATAAATAATTACTATTTATAATTAAAGGTACAGTTAGTCTTTATTTCCATTTGTCGTTGTAAAAATATGTGAAAACATCTGTTCCAAATAGCAGCTCCAATAGTAAGTGAATTGTTAACAAAGTTACTACAGGAATGACGTAAAAGTTAGAAATGATACCTTATAAACCAAATAAGAATCGCCGTATGTACACAAAAATAACTTCTCGACAGAAAACAACTCCACAACCTGATAAAATATTTTTTTACATATTTGCTGTTCTAAAACATGTCGGCGACAGAAAGATTAAATACGATCTATTAAGATTACATACGGTGTCATTGTTTTACTTATACGATAAACATTTCCCATGTTTTTGAGTGTTTTTGGGACTTTTTCTCAGAATGTGCATTGTACCTGTCTCGAACACTGCTTACAGGACTATAGTGGAATATATTCTAGAGAAATGCTACAGTATTTGTGAGTCTTATCGCTTAGGTCAGGCTAAATACGTCGAAGAAAATCAGCGACACGCTGCTAAGGAATCCTTGAAAGAAAGGTGACGTTCTCACGAAACTCTGTCGGATATTATTTAGAAAATCGAAACTGAGTAACAGTTCTGCTGCCTCTGGCAGGAAGGAAACCTGAGAATAGGGTATCATAACACATTACGGCGCGCGCAGTGATGCACAAACTATATCTCTTCCACTCGCTCCATATTTGAATGGAATAAAATTTATAGTTCCTAATATTGATACAAAGTATTATCAGCCAAGGACTTACGATGGCCAGCGAAACATGCTGCGGATGATATCTTTGTTCGCCGACACCGAAAGGCAGCTTGCAGTCCCGCGAAGGCAGCGGTAGTTCAGCCAGAGTTCAGCGCAACCGGTAACGTCGCTATCCCGTCTGGAGGTCGAAGCCCTGCCTGCAGTTACAGACGGCGTGCTTGGTAAACCCTAGTATCACTCCCGGAATCATTGCCTCCTGATAGTCCATGTCACGACTTTCTGAAAGCGAAACATATTTAGGTTACAGGATGGCGCTCTCAAAAAATCATAGTTTACAGATCTCTGGCTAATTTTTATGAACTAGGAACGACACGACCGAGCATAAATAACATACGATAGTCTGAAATCATCTAACTTACTCTGGAAAGAGATTGGGATCTTTTAATACGAAACGGAAACATAAAAATGGTTCAATTATGAGGAAAATCGAATCCCAGAATATCGTCTATAACAAACACCCCTGTCTATTGTCTTCCTCAACATAGCGTTATGCGTCAGACGTATACCCGTTTCTGAATAAAACTAATCATTATACAATATTATTTCGAAGTGAAAAACACATACTAAAGTATTTCGTTTTGGAACTCAGTCTTTCACTAAATAATCTAGTATAAACTGAAACGCTTTGTACGGGGTTGATGTGGAGCCAAACTTGTGCAGTCACGTGGCAAAAGAAAGCGCAAATGCCCCAGTTTCACAAATAGACATGTGAAAATACATCTACATGGATACTCCGAAAATTACTTTAAGTACCTGGCAGAGGTTTCATCGAACCACCTTCACAATTCTCTTTTATTCCAGTCTCGTACAGCGCGGAAAGAACGAACACCTATATCTTTCCGTACGAGCTTTGATTTCCTTTATTTTATCGTGATGATTGTTCCTCCCTATGTAGGTCACTGTCAACAAAATATTTTCTCATTCTGAGGAGAAAATTGGTGATTGGAATTTCGTGAGAAGATTCCGTAGCAACGAAAAACGCCATTATTTTAATGATGTCCAGCCCAAATCCTGTTTTATTTCTGTCACACTCTCTCCCATATTTCGGGATAATACGAAACGTACTGCCCTTCTTTGAACTTTTTCGGTGTACTCCATCAGTCCTATCTGGTAAGGATCCCAGACCGTGCAGTAGTATTCTAAAAGAGGACGGACAAGCATAGTGTAAGCAGTCTCCTTAGTAGATCTGTTACATTTTCTAAGTGTCCTGCCAATAAAATACCGTCTTGGTTAGCCTTCCCCACAACATTTTCTATGTGTTCCTTCCAATCTAAGTTGTTCGTAATTGTAATACCTAGGTATTTAGTTGAATTTACGGCCTTTAGATTATACTGATTTATCGTTTAGCCAAAGTTTACCGGATTCGTTTTCGCACTCATGTGGATGACCTCGAGTCAACTGCCAATTTTCGCACCATTCAGCTACTTTGTCTAAATCGTTTTGCAATTTGTTTTGATTTCCTAATGTCTTTATTACTTGATAAACGACAGCTTCATCTGCAAACAACCTAAGACGCGTGCTCAGATTGTATCTCAAATCGTTCATATAGATAAGGAACAGCTAAGGGCCTATAACACTACCCTGGGGAACTCCAGAAATCACTTCTGTTTTACTCGATGACTTTCCGTCAATTAATACGAACTGTGACCTCTCTGACAGGAAATCACAAATCCAGTCACTTAACTGAGACGATATTCTGTAAGCACGCAATTTCACTACAAGCCGCTTGTATGGTGCAGTATCAAAAGCCTTCCAGAAATCCAGAAATACGGAATCGATCTGAAATTCCTTATCAATAGCACTCAACACTTCATGTGAATAAAGAGCTAGTTATGTATCACAAGAACGATGTTTTCTAAAACCTTGTTGACTGTGTGTCAATAGACAGTTTTGTTCGAGTTAATATATAATGTTCGTACACATTATATGTTCCCAAATCCTGCTGCATATCGACGTTAACGATATGGGCCTGTAAGTTAAGTGGCTTACTCCTACTACCTTTCTTGAATATCGGTGTGACCTGTGCAACTTTACAGTCTTTGAGTACGGATCTTTCGTCGAGCGAACGGTTGTATATGATTGTTAAGTATGGAGCTAATGCATCAGCATACTCCGAAAGGAACCTAATTGGTATACAGTCTGGACCAGAAGACTTTCTTTTGTTAAGTGATTTAAGTTGCTTAACTACTCCGAGGATATTTACTTTTACGTTACTCATGTTGGCAGCTGTTCTCGATTAGAATTCTGGAATATTTAATTCGTCTTCTTTCGTGAAGGCATTTCGAAAGGATGTATTTAGAAAAAAGGTAAGTATACTACTATTCAGCTTTTTTATATGCACGTTAAGAGGAGTAAATTAATTTGATTTGTATTAATGAAACACAATTAAGTCTCTGACTGCAAAGTGGTCTTGCTTATTCGAAACGGCACCAGCATAAAATCGAAAATGTATATGATTTGGTCGACGAAGGAAACATCCTGTGGTTCCGTCATGTATTGAGGAAGCTACATCTTCGCTTTATGAGCAATTTCCACTGAATCCAACAGCGTTCCTAAAGTTATCTTACACGAATAAAACAGCGATTGGTCGTCAGACTCTCACTGAACCAAGTTGTTAATCACATGGTGAATAAATGAAGGAAACTCCTACAGGTGTTTCTGACAATACTACTCTATAGATACTTGAACGTTTAATGGAATTTTAAAAATTCAGAACATATGAATAAAAATCGGTAGCTGGTTACATGATTATTCAGTTCTTTTTGGAGTTGAAGTGAAACAGAATTATATTTCATTAACATTCCTGGTGAAAGTACTTGTTTGTTTTTCAAGAGTAAAAGAGAAGACATATTGGCCAACACGAACTTCAGCACTCATTGTTTGATCTGTATTTCTACGACTGTCGAGACCGAGTGAGGTAGCGCAGTGATTAGTACAATGGACTCGCATTAGGGAGGACGACGGTTCAAACTCGCGTCGGGTCATCCTGATTTACGTTTCCTGTAATTTCCCTAAATCGCTGAAGGCAAATGCCGCTATGGTTCCTGTGAAAGGACACGGCTGGTTTCCTTCTCCATCCTTCCATAACCCGAGCTTGTGCTCCGTCTCTAATGATCTCGTTGTCGACGGGACGTTAAACACTAAACTCCTTCTTTTCCCCCTGACTTTCGAGATAGTTTCGTCATATACTTGCATTCTGCTTTCGTAATTATGTACTTCACGTTGTACGCTGCATGGCATTTACTTTTTATTTCTGTTGCACATAGTTTTATAAAAGCGGAACGCCTCCCTCTTCGTCTTCATATTTGTCATTACAATGCTAGTGAAATGTAGCAATATGGTTGCTGAATTCAACGAAGTCTGTGTGTTAGATTATTCACTGACATGGAAGATGTACAATACAGTCCTCAGCTATTTTCATTTCTCAGTCTAACAACTGCAGTAATTTTTGAAACCTAGGAAGCAAAAAGAGCCGTTCACTGCCAAATCGAGTTTTCGTAAATTAGGCTCAGTTAAAGATAAACTATCAACATGTAAACGAATTCCCAAGTTCATGAGTTTTTAACAACAATTTTTTTATATTCTCGTGATAAAATATCTTAGTAGGAGACATTTTAATTCTCTACATTTGTCACTATACAACTTTTTGATAATTATGGTATTACTCATTTGCTTTCTTCTATGCGTCAGGAAATAAATTATTCTAAAAATAAATTTAACCACCAGCTCTGCAACACAGATCATCGAATAACTAATACACCTTTTCAAATCATTTAAAATAGAATAAACTCTCTGTAAGCATAGCACTGCTTGAGCGTATCAAAAATAAGCTAAAATAAGTGAAAAAAATTAAAATGAGCGTAAAGAAACAAGGTTCACTGAATTAGAAAGTAACATTTTGCCAATGTAAGAAGACATGGTTCCATGAAAAATCAACAAACAGGTCAGAAGCATCTCTTCACTCTATCAGAGATGATACTGATGCAGAAAGAGACGATAACAGACAGAAGGCCGAAAAACTGCCATCTTCAGAGATCGTTTGACTGTCGGAAGATGAACAATGATTCATTCTCTCAATCATCGCACGAAGCACCGGATTGACAGACTGAGGAAAACAAAATCGTTTTACACAGGAAAGCTATTTGGAACCTGATGAGATACATGTACGATTCTATACGGAGTATACCGTCTTCCAGTTGCAGTTAACCGTAGATCGCTGGAGCAACGACTGATTGCTAGCGATTGTAAAAAGGCACAGATGAAGCCTTTTTTTTCGAATAATCATCGTACAGATGCATTAAGCTGTAGGCTTATATCACTGCCTTCAAATTATTACAGAGTTATGGAATGGATTTTATGTACGGTGGTCAAAAGTGTTCTCTCAACGAATGAACATTCGTTCCTCAAACAGAGATCGTGTGAAGCTCATTTCGCTCTGTTCATCCAGAGCTCCAGAGTGCTGTGGATACTGCGACAAGCCAGACGTCGTCTTCGATGAGGTACCTGTGCGTTAGTGAACAAAATACGAGATATAGAACATAGGACCACCGTGGTGAATTGATTCAAGAGTCTCTCGCAGATAGATCTCAACTCGTCGATCTTTGTGGTACGAGATCGTTAGCTGCTACTTACGGAACTTTATATCTCCCCAAAGTAATTTACTACTGTTCCCCTCGATCTCTCTCTCTCTCTCTCTCACACACACACACACACACACACACACACACATACACACAAGCGCTCGCGTGCGCGCGCGCGCGCACACACACGCTCATATGTGTGTGTGTGTGTGCGATTAGAAACCAGAAAGTGGAAAAAATGCTGGTAATACTGCAAGTGACTAATGCCTGGTGCCGGGACTGGCAACTGAACCTCTAGTAAAATTTTTTAACGTTTTTTGGGATAATCAGTCTTCCGACTGATTCGCATTTGTTTCCTCCCTTGTGCCAATGTCATCATCTCAGAGTAGCATTTGCACCCTACGTCCTTCAGTATTTATTAGATATATTCCAGTCTCTCTCTTCCCTTACAGTTGTTATTCACTAGGATCTTTCTAGGACCATGGAAGTAATTCACTGACGTCGTAACATACAACGTGTCCTTTCTTCTTCCCAGTGTTTGCCGGAAGTTCATTTCGTCGCCTGTTCTACGGAGAACTTCCGCTCCTTCTCTTATCAGAGCACCTACGGTTTAACATCCTTCTGCAGCATCAGGTCTTACACGCTTGTTCTCTTCTTATCTGATTTTCCCACTGTCCGTGAAAGATTGCTTTCCTGTGGTCTTCAGTCTGAAGACTGGTTTCATGGTGCAGCTCGCCACGATACTCTATAGTGTGCAAGCTTCTTCACCCTCGAATAACTGCAGCCCCCTGCATCCTTTTGAGCGTACTTACTCTATCCATCTCTTGATCTCCCTCTACGATTTTTACCTCCAAAGTTAGCACCAATCCCTTGAAGTCTCTGACTGTGTATTATCAACGATAACTTCTTCTATAAGTTCATTTCCCATAGAGTTCCTCTATATATTCCAGCTACTATTCAACTTCCCCTTCTTTTCTTAGTAGTGGTTCTCCAGCTGAGCTCTTGATATTCATAGAGGTGCTTTTCGTTTCTCCAGATGTCTCTTTAATTTTCCTACAGGTGGTATCTATCTTCCTCTTATTTAAATCTGCTACTATGTCCTTACATTTGTCCTCTAGCAATTCCTGCTTAGCCATACTGCAATTCATTATTTTTTAGATGTTTGTATTCCCTTTCGCCTGCTTTATTTGTTGAATTTTTATATTTTTTCCTTTCATCAATTAAATACTATATCTCAGGTGATATCCAAGCATTTCTACTTGGCCTCATCTTATTACGTACTTGATCCTCTGCTTCCTTTACTATTTCTTTTCTCAAAGCTTCCAGTTCGTCTTCTACTGTATTCCTTTCCCCTGTTTCAGTTTGTCGCTACCTACTGTTCCCTAAAACTCCTAAAAGTCTTTGGTCCTTTTAGCTTATCCGGGTACCATCTCCTTAATTTCCTACCTTTGTGGCAATTTTTAATCTGCAACTCATAAGCAGTAACTTGTTGTCAGTGTCCACATTTGTCCCTATAAATGTGTTACAGTTTAAACTCTCATTCTGAAGTCACTCTGTTGCAGTAATATAATGAATATGAAACCTTCCAGCTCTCTTACAAACGTAGAACCTTCTTTTATAATTCTTACACCAAGTGTTAGCGATGATTAAATTATGCTCTGTGAAAAATTCTACCAGGCGGTTTCTTCTTTCATTGCTTTCCCCCGGTCCCCATTCACCTACTATTTTCTCCCCTCATCCTCTTCCTGCTACCGAATTCTAGTTCCCCATGCGAATTAAATTATCGTCTCCTTTAACTATCTAAATAATTTCTTTTACTTCATCATACGCTTTACATATCTTCAAATGTGGAGTTAGTTCGCATACAAACTTTTACTGGTGTGGTGGGTGTTGGCTTCGTGTCTATCTGGGATACAATAAGGCGGCCACAATGCTGTTTGTAGTATCTCACCCGCATTTCTATTTTCTTTCACCCGTATTACCCCTATTTTATTTTGCATTTGTAAACCCATCTTACGCCTTTTTTAATCTGAACATTTCGTTCTTAGTCTTCCTTCTTGGTTCCTGTACAAATTTACCGTATCCAACTTTCCCTGTAACTTAAACCTATTTATCTCAGAATTTCGAAGATCTTGTTCCATTTTACATTGTCCAACGTTTTTTCCCTGTCGACAAATCCTATGAACGCGCCGCAACGTCAGAACTGCCTCTCTTGTGCCCTTCTCTTAAAGCAAGAAAACTGATCGTCATATAACAGATGATCAATCTCCGTTCCTATTATTCTGTCTACTATTCTTGTCAGCAACTTGGCTGCATGAGCCGGCAAGCTGATTTTGCGATACTTCTCGCATGCGTCAATCGTTGTTCGGGATTGTGCCAATGACATTATTCCGAAGGTCTGATGATATGTCCCCATTCTCATACGAGGCCACACACTAACATGAATAGACTCTCGTTTACCAGTTCCTCCCGAAGGAACGTTATCTGTCCCTTCTGCCTTATTTGGTCGAAGTACAATTGAATTCTGACTGTCATACTGCATCCTCTATGTCTTCCATATCAACTCCCATTTCTTCCTCAATCATGTCATCATGCAAGTCGTCCCATCGTAGCAGCCTTTAATGTACGCTTTCGACCTACCCGCTCTCTCCTCCGCGCTTAACAATGGCATTTTCAAATCGTCTTAGTCTGGCACCCTTGCTTTTAACTTCCCCATAAGTTGTTTTGACTTTTCTGTGTGCTGTATCAGTTCTTTCGAAGATCATTTCTTTTCGATTTCTACACATTTTTCCTGGTGCTATGTCATGTTTGGTTCCATACGCTTGCTCTTTATTTCGTACCTGCTTATGTTTCGTTCTTACTTACGTTTATCTGTTACTGAATTTCCGTGAACATTTTTGTACTTACCTCTTTCGTCCATCAGATGATGTATTTCTCCTGTTACCCATGGGTTCATCGTAGTTGGTTTCCTTGTAGCAGTGATTGTCGCGTCACTCTTTCTTCTGTTGCACCCCTCACTACCGCTTCCAATCCTCCATGATCTCCTTTTACATACGGCATAGTCCGTTCAATACCTTTATTTTCTTTCATCTTCCTCCGTCGTTTCATCTTCTACTTGTGATGTCGGCATGTATATGAACAATCTTGTCTCTCAACTGTTGGTAGTAACTCACTCTCTACCCTCTTTTCTGTTCATAATGAATCCTACTCCCGTTATACCACATTCTGCTGCTGTTGATATTATTCTATATTCGGCTTTTTCCTCTTTCCATTTCAATTCGCTGACCTCTTCTGTATAATGACTGTGCCTCTCCATTCCCCTTTCAGATTACCTAGCTTTTCTATTATGTTCAATCTTCTGACATTCCACAGTCCGACCCGTAGTATGTTACCGTTTCGTTGGTTATTCAATATTTTTTCAAGGTTATCTTCGTTAGATGTTCCCCGAGGATCCAAACGGTGGCTAACCCGGAATATTATCATGACATTTTTTCGATTACTGGCCACATTTCTTACATATACACATAATGTGCAATATCTTTAATGCAATGGTCTCTCTTGTTTTCTGGATCCTCATGTCGTTGGTCATTGCTGATTCTTCCACCTTTTAGAGGTATTTGCTCATTCCAAGTGCAATATGTTGCTCTGGAACGGAGTCGGGTACTCCGCTTACTTTTTCAAGGCCGTAAGCGGTAGTGGGGCCCAGAACGTTTTAACCATTATTCAAAAGCACTACCGTTAGACAAAGAGCATCTTACACTGTTAAAATCATTGGATCGTACATTGCAGTTAAAATTATTGAGAACTAGCGCAAAAAATGCTCCTTTCGGACCACAAAATTTAATAGCTTCCTGTTTTAAAAGACTGAAAAGTGGGGTACCAAGTACTTCATTCTACCTTCTTCAGCACATTTAAATTTGTTTCCCAAAAATTTTGGCACATTATCATTTTCGCAGTCTTTTTAATGTGCAGCTCACATCTCAATCTCTTAAACTCCCCTAACTGTAACTCACTTGCATCCGCCAGTCCATTCCTGTAAGTTGTTCGCGTTCATCCAGTCCCACTTGCCTGTCCACACTGACTCGTAGTCACTATCTCTTTGTGTTGCTGTAACTGCCAGTGTTTTTTGTCTCACAGCCGGAGTGTCCTTCAACTACTTTCTCCTCTCGTTCAGTCTCTCTTTTCCTTCCTCTAAATATCACTATCTCATTCATTCTTTCCCACTGCTGCTGTCTCATCTCAATGTCACTAAAGCTCTCCTTCTCGTTGTCGTTGCCATAAACTTTGTCTCTCAATATCATTGGCTCACAACCACTTCTACTTTGTCCTTTTCTTTGTTCCTCTCCCGATGGCCTTGTTTCCCCCACACTTTGCCTAACGCTGTTCTGTCGCTGTGAACTATGTTCCAGTGCCACTGTCACTATTTACTGTCTTCCAGTATGTATTACTTTTCTGTCTGATTCCTATTGATATTGTTTACTTCTCAATCAACATAAAAAAATTAATACTGAATATGTTCACAATCCAAATTTTTTGGAAAACTTTTAAAGTGCTGAGGAAGTAGAACGAGGCAATTGGTACCTCAATTTTCGGTCTTTTAAAACAGAAGCATAATAGTCCTTCTTTTGCTCCGATAGAAGCATTTTCCACTGGTTTCCTTCTTTTCCCTGCTACAGCAAGGCATGTCACACATGTGAAAAGAACTACACGGGTAAGTAAAATTTTTATAATTTAAAGTAACTCTAAAGTAATTTTACTCCTCAAACTTGAATTTACGTGCACAGAACTTTTGCCTGTGCTTCAGTACTACAACATGAGGTTCCCAGAATTCTCTATTTTGATTTCAGTCTCTTAAGATTCATGACACCCCTAATCCTGAATTTTCAGGGAGGTTTAATGGAAATTATCATAGACTGAGAAAAATCAAAGGAAAAATACGTTTGCTAGCGTAGAAGTAAGCTGCAGAATTGTAGCAGAAGAGCAGAACAACAACGATGTTTCATATCAGTTAGAGGCGAAGGTTTTTAACTTGGTGTTGGTGGTATTTGTAACAGTTTGAAACAGTAATTTTTACATTAACTTTAAATAAATAAATAAAAGTTGTTCTAGAATTTTGCATGTTATTAAACAATGGTGACGGGATTCCTATTATTTCATATCAGTTCAGGATAAAATGGTACTCCTATAAGTAGCAAAATTACAAATTTATAGCTTCGATCAGGTGTCATATCTCTTTCGCGTTTAATAATAAATTAACAGATTCGATGAATATCTTGAAGCAGTTGTTAAGAAGTAACATCATGTCATGTTGACTCCCGCGAGTGCTCTCTAAAACATCTTGGACGTAGAACTGAATTAAAGAGCAGTGTTCGTTGACAATTATACGGCGAGATTCTGCAGAGCACTCCGATTTGACGAATATCAATAACTTTCCCGCAATACAACACATCTTGATTAAAACTGAGGTCTTGTTAGTTGACGATCAATTTGGGTTTAGGAAAGGTAATGGCAACAGACAGCCAGTTCTGAGGTTGCGCTTGATAATAGAAGCAAGACTGTGTTGAATCAAGACACCTTCATAGCATAAAAAAGCGTTCGACGATGTAAAATAGTGTAAGGTGTTTGAAATTCTAAAAAAGATAAGGATTAGCTGTACGGAAAGACGGGTGACATTCAATATGTACAAGAACCAAGAGGGAATAATAAGTATGGAAGACCGATAACGAAGTGCTCGCATTACAAAGAGTGTAGTGTTTCGTTCCTAATGTTCAATCTGTGCATCGAAGAAGCAATGTCGGAATTAAAAGGAAGGTTTGAGAATGGGTTTAAAATTCAAGGTGAAAAAAATATCAATGATAACATGCACTGATGACATTGCTATCCTCAATGAAAGTGAAGAAGAATGATCAGATGTGCCGAATGGAATGAACAGCCTAATGACTGCACAATATCGATCGAGAGTAAATCGCAGAAAGATAGAAATAATGAGAAGAATCAAAAATGAGAACAGTATGAAACTTAATACTAGAAGTAGACTAAGTTAAGGAATTCTCCTTCCCAGGCGGCGAAATAACTCAGGATGGATGGAGCAAAGAGGACATAAAAACATACATGCACTGGCGAAAAGGGCATTTGTGGTCAAGAGAAGTCTTCTAGTAGCTATGAAACGTAGAGCACAATTTGAGGAAGAAATTTCTGAGAATGTACCTTTGCAGCACACCATTGCATGGTAATGAAACGTGGATTGTGCGGAAGACGTAACAGAAGAGAATCGAAGCGTTAGTATTGTTAAAGAAGAATGCTGAAAATTAGATTGACTGATATGGTAAGGAATGAGGAAGTTCTCCGCAGAATTGTTGAGGAAAGGAATGTATGGAAAACACTGACAAGAAGAATGGACAGGATGTTAAGACATCATTGAAGACGTTAGGAAATAACTTCGTGCTACTAGAGGTAGCTGTAGTAAGTAACAAGTGTAGAGGTGGTAGAGACTGAAATCCTCCCAGCAAATAATTGAGGACGTAGATTGCAAGAGCTGCTGTGAGATGGAAAGACTGGCAAGGTGAGAGGCGGACCGCATCAAGCCAGTCAGAAGACTGATGACTAAAAGAAAAAGGCACTTTATGGACATAATAATTAATTTTTTTGCCACTCATGAATCTCTAATAAGTAAATGAATGAACTGCTACGCTACTAAATGAAAACATGGAAAAGGAAACGAAAACCTTTCAGTTACTTTCCTTGGATTCCATTTCTCTTGTTAATTTTCTATACAGATATTATTATGACTGCGGTACACAATTCTCATAATTTTTAATATTACCAAGTATGAGGACTTTGTAGGAAGATGTGAACTGATCAAAAAATGTTTCAAATGACTCTGAGCACTATGGGACTTAACATCTGAGGTCATCAGTCCCCTAGAACTTAGAACTACTTAAACCTAACTAACCTAAGGACATAACACACATCCATGCCCGAGGCAGGATTCGAACCTGCGACCGTAGCGGTCACGCGGTTCCAGACTGAAGCACCTAGAACCGCACGGCCACTCAGGCCGGCTTGTGAACTGATGCTGATACAAGAAAGATCAAATTAAAAACTGCAGTAAATGCACTAACTGATGCTATGAGGATTGGTACCACGGAAGCGTTGAAGTTCAGATACAGACCGAATGTCTATTCGTAAAAGATTGCAAATTTGTAACTTTATGCGGTAGTCACTCGTAGTAAAGAGCTGAATGTAAAAGAGGCTCCAATTGAAACATCACTTCAGTATATTTAAGATAGACGTATGTTACTTCGTATAGTACAGAAGTCGATTCCAGTTCCTCAGCGTGGCAAGATAGCTGGCGCGGCGGGAAGAAGCGGGGAACTCTGAGCGAAACCGGTATTCAGCAGACCTGTTCGGATCTCGAATCCCTGTCCGCAGGTACAGACAGACAACTGGGAGACGCTTGTACTTTGGAACCAGTTCCCTGAGGTCTATGTCACACCCTTATGCAAGCAGCGCAGACTTGAGGTGAGTCACGGAAGTTGAGTAGTCTTGAACAAAGAAGAGACAATTGCACGCACAAGTAGAAAGTCTCACCGTGACACTTAAATCTTAACGTCGTACTGAAAAGTGAAATCCCACATTTTTCGAACTGCTGCAGGAGAGAAGAGAAAGAGTAATCATTCACGCTACACAACTGTCATAATCGTACTGATATGTAAGGACTCGTTAAAAAAGGTACCTGCAGCATTACTAATAAAGTTTACCAAGCTCAGTAATGAAGCTGAGCAATCGCTTTGCATCTTGAAATATAACTGCCATGTCTGTATTGCTCAGAAGTGTTTCACATCTCTAAGATCTTTATTTAAAATAACCGACAGCATCTATAAATAAGTATTGAAATTCCTTCCTTACATGTATGGAATGATTGAATTGTTGATAACTCAAGATTAACAACTTTGCAGGATATGGACACAAACAAGATAGCGCTAAACATATTAGACAGATTTAAATCAAGTTAAGAATGAAGTTTTCGCATGGATCTTAACTGGAACCATAGAAGTTCTACGAAAGAAACTTCATTAAGACCATGTGTGCACACCAAGAAAAGTGCTTTCCATACTGTGGTAACTGAATACCGAAAAGAAGTTAACGTGTTTAGGTATCCTTCCTCTTGAGAAGAAATCTGTTGAGCTTCTCCCTGTTTGCCCAACAGCTATAATGGATAATAAAGTGAAATAATTTGTTAAATAGCTATTCTGATTTCGTATCTTCTCAAATAAATCTAGTCTCTTGTGTCAAAGACTCTAAATTATCGCACAGTATTATTCGTAGCTTGCTTTGGTTTTCCTTAAGTAAAGACTCGCATTTTCACTTGATTAATTCAATAGTTAACGGTCAGTCAACAAAAAATTTTCTTTACGGCCAATTTTACATCATTCTACCTCATTCAAACCAAAAGTGAACAATTGCCTGAAAACAAATTGCGATGTGAAAGCAGATTTCCGATGAAATGTGTGATAAACAATTTTGGTTTTTGAGCGAACGCTCTCCCTTTATATACGAAAGCTCTTTACTAATTGAAGGTGCTTGTTTTGTTTCGCCTGCATGACTAAGAACAGAGCTACGGATATGACCAAACTAGTATCCAGTAATGAACAAATTAAATAACTTCGACAGTGCAGTTATGTGACGGGCTACAGTCAAAAACTTTCCTACAAGGAACTAAAAAGATGAATTTCTATGTGAGAAATCGAGATGGCTTCCTGACGGAAGTGTAAACCACATACACTGTATACTGAGTCTGAAAATACCATTAACATTGTTAGTTTGCACATGAAGGTGAGATGTACTGTTTAATTCAGAAGATAATGTAGAATAGTTTGTCAAAGGAGGTCGTCAAGAAAATTTCATATAGTTTAGTTGTTTTCGGATTTCCTCTGGTGTCAAAACTGCCCAAAATATTAAGTATTCACAAGAATTTCATTTCAATACTTTAAAAATTAGTGAATGTTGTAAACCTTTTGTAGGGACAGCTTAAGAGGAAATTGTGAATTACATCTTACATTACAAGATTTTGAGAGCTATTAGTAACGCTGCACACCAAATCTTGGAGGTTCACGGAGTATTGATCACAATGATTAATCTTAATAACAACTCAACATAAATTATTACTGCATGTAGGCAATATTATTGCTTATGTACCCATCCCTATATTTATATATACTAGATATCAATGTGGCTCACGCTATCTGGCAGTAACAAACTTTGTATTAAATGTGACAATGCTGATTACCTTTACGCTTTCAAGAACTTCTCTATATTTCTACCTTGTTGTCTTTGACTAGTAAGATATTAAGGTAATACGTTCCTAGAGTTGTCTGGGGTACACGATTTTTCATTTCCAGAAAGATTCCGTTATGGCTTGTATATTATCATTCTTATAACGTATATAAAACATCCTCGGTATTCTTGCCGTGACAGTTCTGGATAAAATCTCGAGCTTTCGACGATTACCTTCATCGTCATCGTCAGGAGCTCCTGACAATGACGATTGAGGTAATCGCCGAAAGTTCGAGATTTTATCCAGAACTGACGAGGCAAGAATACCGAGGATGTTTTATACATAAGTTCCGTCGCGAAAAACTTCGTTCCCATTCTTACAACGTGTTTCTTTAGTTTAGTGATTTTGTACCATTAAATAAACCCCTATGGAATTCCACGATTTTACTCTAAACTTTTTCAAACCTGTTCCGTGACCTGATTACGCAAAATTTGTAAACGTACACAAGTGCAAGTCAAAGGCTGGCTACCTAAACATAACGTTAAGCGAGAACATTGTTAGATAGGCTGTAGCTCATTACCTTTCTAACAATCAGGGGCAGTGAAGATATTTCGTTTTGCTTGATACAACATTTATGTAGTTCATCATTCTACTCGTACATAGCCCTCCGCTGTCAAGATGTGGTATATGAAGAACGCCGAGATTTCTAAAAACCTATTACTGATGTAGTATATAAAAAACATTGTGTGTCTACTAGCTCGTATTACTTTCCGCAATCATAAACCAAGAATTTATGTAATTCAAGTCTTTCAGAAACCAAGGGACAAAACGGCAGAACAGCTTTTCACCTCTTAAAAGAGAAGTAGTATTCGAAAAAGATGCATGTTTCAGAACTGTATTCTGATCGGCGATATCTGTTAGTTATTTTACACATCGGCTCTGTTTCTGGAACTTGATATTAGCCTTGATGTCAGATAGGAGAAAAGAAATGAATATGTACGCTATAAATTGTTCATTCTGTATCTTACGAAGCTTGTGGCAATTAAAATGAGTGTTTCAGCAGACGCGTTACACTTTTACTGACGAACCATGTTCAGTGGTCGTTCTTTGTAAACTTGGTATACAGTTTATTATGGATTTTATTCCTGCGTTACGTATGATCTGAACTTAATAACTAATTTCCTCGCTGTTAGCGAGGCTGAAGCCGAAAAAAATTGATTTCACTTTCACCCTTCGGAAGTTTTCAAAGTTTCGGGATCTCCTTTTTCCCTTGCTCCAAAGACAAATGCGTCACCAGCAGAAGGGTTTCCTAAAAGGAGAAAACTCACGTAGGATTATAGATAATTACATTATTTCGACTTCAAGCAATGTAAAACAGTAATTAACACAGTAGGTTAGCAAACTATAGATACCTACTATGTGCTCTATATTTACGGAACAAAGCGCCGCCAATGTCGACGTTACACATCTTTGGCGTAGAACACTCTATAATTGCAATACCAATACGCTTAAGTCAAAAAATAGACATACAAACAAACGGCAATTGCTTGCACAAATTGTGCACTAGGCGAAGAGATGTTTCAGGATGACCCTGCTGTTCGAGGAATCGACTACTTTAACAAGTAGAATCCCACAGTAGCACAAATTTGTGTGTCGTTTGATTTTGATGCGTAAAAATACAGCAACTTTTATAGGCAGATATGTTTAGCAACAACTGATAATCGATAACGAATACACTATTTTCTTTAGAATCCAAGTGTACAGAAAATGTATGCTACATATAGGATTGGTATGGCGCTCTGCTTGACCCTTCAGTAGCCAGAGTTCGCCCTGACGGTCATTACGGCCGGTGATTGTCACCGTTGTGTCTCATAGCCTTTCGATTATTCATTCGTGAAAGTGCGTACCGAGTTGTAGTCAATCAAACGACACGAGTTTAGGTCGCAGAGCGATGGAGGGCAGCGTAGCAGCGATGAAGTCGTAATCGCGGCCACCGTCCTCCAAACCCGTTCACCAGCCTGTTACACGGCCTCGCCAAGCAGTCCCAGGGAATCGTCGCGGTGGCACTGCCTCCTTCGTCACTCCTTGTCAATCGGACGTGCCGCGGAACTTCTGTGTCCAGTATGTGTCTCTATGGAAGGAGGGAAAAGGAATAGCTCTTTCTGAAGTACATAATGCTGGTATTCGAGACGTCTGTGCATTTGATAGAATAAACCCCGATACAAAACAGTTTGTTTCTTTTTGCACAGACTAGACAGACTGCGCTAGGCGAATGTGGTGACTTTAACTTTTCTTTGAACATACATTTCAGGTAAGACAGAAGTGCTCAGAATAATCAATTACGAAGATAAAAGTTAAGTTCGGGAATGGGGTTAAGATACAGGGTGATGATGATGATGAGCGTTTGGCGTCATTGGCCGGGAGGCCCCTCGCGGGGCAGGTCCGGCCGCCGTGGCGCAGGTCTTATTACATTCGGCGCCACATTGGGCGACCTGCACGCCGGATGGGGATGAAATGATGATGAACACAACACAACACCCAGTCCCTGAGCGGAGAAAATCTCCGACCCAGCCGGGAATCGAACCCGGGCCCGGAGGACGGCAATCCGTCACGCTGACCACTCAGCTACTGGGGCGGACAAGATACAGGGTGAAAGAATATCATTCATAAGATTACCTAATGACGTTTCTATCCATTTATGGATGTATGAAGGAATTCAGAACCTGCTGAATGGAATGAACAGTCTAATGATTACACATTGTGGATTAAACAAATGAAACACGAAAGAGTAAAAAGAAGTTGTAGAATTGAGATCAGGAATAAAAATCGAGGTCAGCGTATTTATGGTCTACACTACACAGATTACACAGTTAGGCAGACGCATCGCTAACTTACATAAGAACTTTATTAAGAAATGGACGAACAGTGTAGATGAGAAACACGGAATAAAAAAGTAAAGGAAATTAGTTTTATTGACTCACAGAAGAGAGGACTCTGAACAGTGTGCTTGCTCTTTCGTTTAGAATTAGGCGAAAGTAGTCTTCCCTACTGACAGTCAACCTTGACAATATTTACAGCACCAGGAAAGCGTAGTTAATAATAAATAGTGCTTTAAAAATAAATCACAGCCAGTCACTTGTGAAAGGGAAGGTTTATTCAAACTCCTTTACTAGTGTTTCAACGTTCATAAAAACGTTTTCTTGGGTTTCATGTTGTGGTTACGTTAAAATATAACCAGTTGTCACTATTTACTTCTGAAGAAGACGTTTTTATGAACGTTGAAACCATGGTAAAAGCGTTTAAATGAGCTTGCCATTTTATAACAGATTGGCTGTTCATTATTTTTTGAAGCCGATTCTATCTTATGGGTGTTGCTCCAGGCACGGACATTTCAATTTTTTTTTTTTAAATAAACCTCCATTGTGCGTAAGGTAAAATGTAGCGCCTGTCCGAAATTTTACGTAGATCAAACGGGCTGATCCTTGCAGCGTTGGTGGTTATAAGATTCTTTACGTCACCTACATTTTTTAAGTGTAGACGGAAAATAGGACTCATAGATCCACATTTTTAAATGTGTCAGTACGTTTCGAACTGATATTTTTCAATGGGTTTAAATTTTCATTAACTAAAAGGAAAACTGCATCCTCTGTTGAATGAACAACTCGATTTTCGTAGAAAAATCTTTTTCGAAGAATTTTTTGATATGTTATGATATCTGTTCTCCCTGATTTTTCCCCTTTTCTGTCTGCTCGCTCTTATCTAATAGTAGCTTGATTTAATAGGCCCCTCATACTGACTATTTTGGTACACTTTCGTTAGTCTGAGACCATTTTGCCACTTTCGTTCACACGTGGGTTGCATTTAACCCGCTTCTATCGTAGCTACGTCTACCTTACTCACATCAGTAGTTACGCAATTTTTTCTACTTGCCACTTAGGGAAGGGCTTGACCAATAACCATATTTATGTTGTGAATACTTTACTGTTGTATTTTCGATTTAAAAATTACTTCGTTTGCACTGTTACGTAGTCAGACGTAGCCTTCAGTTTCAACAGAGCTCAGATACTTCCATATAGTGAGCTCCTCTCCTCGAAGTGTATTCCAAGATGACACTACTGTGTATGTTCGCTGCAACAGAAAACCTATTGCTATAAAACAAGACATACTTGAAGATAAACGCGATGTATTGAGCTTTAATCAGATATCGCTTCTTCCTTGTAAATGTTTTCTGATTTAAAAATTGCTGGCTGAGGTGATCTTTCAAAGAACTTATTCATTTCATAGACATTTCTAGCCTAGGTCAATACAGATTGGAAATCAACACCTTGTAATACCACAAAACAATATCATTCACAGCAACTCAGCGTCACAAAAGTTTCGTTTTGTTAGCTATGAAATTTAACTGGTTATTTATTTCACTCGTTTGCGTCATATCTAATTTCCTTTTTACTGTAGATGAATTCTGAATACAAAATCCCCATTCTGCATCATTGAAGTACTCAGCTAATCACTTGATGGAAACTAATTGAGGGAAGGTGAAAATGATTTAGGCATGTGCTACAAGTCTGTACTTCGATAACTTTCTGTGTAATGTATTCATGAGCGTATCGTCGTTTATAAAAATTATTTCGACATTGTAATGTAGTTTCGTAGAATTTTTACTATCTCCTTATATTATTTCTTTTTAAGCCGATGATCTTATGATTATTTGCTCAGAAATTGAAATTAGTAATTATAGCACTTTTGTGACGTCAGTAAGAAAGAGAGTAAAACAATTGTTTCTTTACTTTCGATTTTCTAAAAATCGATCTCCTCTTTTCTCATGTCAAATTCAGAGATTTCAAAGAAATGTTGTTATTTGTATGTTTTAGACAATACGCCTAAGTCCTGTAGCCCAAGATAACAGATTATTCTATCAGAAAGTGAATTTCAGTGAGTGTCACTGCTAAAATTGCTCTTATGGTATGTCTTGACTTGATTGTTATTTGACTCAACTCTTTATATCTTGTGAGACTACATCTATTGTGAACAACAACAACTTGTCATCCTAGAACCTCATATTCGTTTCTTGTAGCTCATGTCGAAATCTATTCAACCTTCCCTCATCTAATTTCTATTAAGTGATTATCTGAGTACATCAATAACGCAGAAAAATTGGATTTTATTTTCAGAATTCGTCAGCTGTAAAACGGAAGTTAGATACGACGAAGACGAGTGAAATAAACAACCAGTTAAGGTTTACAGATAACAAAACGAAACTACTGTGACAATGAGTTGCTGTGAGTGACACTGTTTTGTGGTATTACAGGGTGTTGATTTCCAGTCTATATTGACCCAAGCTAAAAATGTAATGGATTTTGTGAGTGACCACCTCAACCATTAATTTTTAAATCAGAAAACATGTACAACAAGGAAGAAGTGACACCTCATGAAAGGTAAGTATATACCGTTTCTCTTCAAGTACGTCTCGTACAGTAATAGGTTCTCTGTTCCAGTAGACAAGTCACACAGACTTGTGACTTTGGATTACACTCCCAGAAACTTTCTGAAGGGAAGAAATCTTAGTGTCTACTGCAAATCTTTGGAAGTGTTGTTGGGAACTTCCAGTGTTAATGATAGTCTAGACTGACAGTTACGGCTACGGTCTGTCGTACATAAGGCTCCCCATGACTGCGCTAACACACCTACCGGAGCGTCACATTAACCTAATAAAAATAATACACGTACAAAACAATACTAAAGTGTATTATCCAGGTCCTCCGCGTAGCAGCTGCTGAGTCAGCAAGATTATATGCTATGAGACATTTAACAGTCCGTTATTTTCGGGAGCCTGAGTATGGGAGTACCCCTTGTAAGGACTCTTTGTACTGCAGCAGGACACGCTTGTGTTTTAGGGGTCATCTGTTCCAATGTGAAGTTGATCCGTTGAAGCCGTTGCTTCAGAGTTTACATACTTGTTAACTGAGTTTTTATCTAACTGGTTCCACGATTTAATTACCTATTTACTTCACAGTTTGTCTAAGGTGACATGAGCCTTGATGACATTCTGGTGGTTTCGTGCACCGCATTTCAAATTTTTATTTACGGTACCTGTAAGACGTTACTCATACTAAATATCTGTAATACAGTTTTCCATTTCCTTTCTTTCACTTAGAGTGAACGAGGTGCTGCACGTAGACTGCAGATGTGCAGCATGTTATCAGGAAGATGCCGCACCCGGAGTGCAGATCTGCAGCCGGTCGATCTTTCAGGTGTAAACTGGTGTAGTGAGGATCTGGGGGACGAAATCTCAGAGCCAATGGGGTGGAAACCTCTGTAATAACGCTAACGTTTCCAAATATTCTGTAAATGCAACAGCTGAAAACAAAGCAAAACGAAAGCGTTTCTATGAACTGAAATGTCTCTCGGAGACGATTCATATTAGTAGCAACAAATTGGGCTCACATAACCTTACTTTCGATTCTAGAAACAACAATGTTAGATGAGATTCAGCTAAAATTTTAAGACGCGGAAAGCACCGCGTGAAAATGATGCACTAGTACCCTCCGCCTTATGCCCTCAGATGACTTGCGGAGTGTACATCTAAATCTACATGGATACTCTGCAAATCACATTTAAGTGCCTGGCAGAGGGTTCATCGAATCACAGTCACAATTCTCTATTATTCCAATCTCATTCAGCGCGCGGGAAGAATGAACACCTATATCTTCCCATACGAGCTCTGATTTCCCTATTTTATCGTGGTGATTGTTCCTCCCAAGTAGGTCGGCATCAACAAAATTATTTCGCGTTCGGAGGAGAAAGTTAGTGATTGGAATCCCGTCAGAAGATTCCGTCGCAACGAAAAACGCCTTTCTTTTAATGATGTCCAGCCCAAATCCTGTATCATTTCTATGACACTCTCTCCCATATTTCGCGTTAATACAGAACCTGCTGCCTTTCTTTGAACTTTTTCGATGTACTTCGTCAGTCCTATCTGGTAAGGATCCCACACCGCGCAGCAGTATTCTAAAAGAGGAAGGACAAGCGTAGTTAGGCAGACTCCATAGTAGGTGTGTTGCAGTTTCTAAGTGTCCTGCCAATAAAACGCAGTCTTTGGTTAGCCTTTCCCACAACATTTTCTATGTGTTCCTTCCAATTTAGGTTGTTCGTAATTGTAATATCCAGGTATTTAGCTGAATTTACGGCCTTTAGATTAGACTGATTTATCGTGTAGCCGAAGTTTAACGAGTTCCTTTCAACACTCATGTGGATGACGTCAGACTTTTCGTTATTTGGGGTCAACTGCGACTTTTCGCACCATTCAAATCTTTTTTGTAAATAGTTTTGCAGTTGGTTTTGTTCCTCTGATGAATTTATTATTCGATAAACGACAGCGGCATCTGCAAACAACCGAAGACGACTGCTCATATTGTCTCCCAAATCGTTTATATAGATAAGGAACAGCAAAGGGCCTATAACACTACCTTGGGTAAATGAAGATGTAAAGCCATTTACTAGCATTAAGAGTCATAAATGCGAAACAATGTATTCCTAACAGTCAAATGCTTCTGCCCTATGGATTATTTTATATGATAATAGGTGGGTTCGCGAAGTCATCTACATGGCTCTGAGATTGGGGAGCTGTAATTGTAAATGCACTTTCACATAATTGTTACGGGACCGTAGTATATGAATGATCTTAGGGATTCCGTGTTAGCTTATCTAAGACTGTTCAGGGGAAAGAGAGTTATTAACCAAGAAACTTCGTCTCAGCACAAGTCCCGTCGATTATGGTAATCCGCACATATTCTATAAATGGATGCACATCCCCATCTAAACCGGACCGACTGCAAGCAAATTTGGTACACATATCCCGAACTGTCAGACAATGATCGCTGTGGAGATAAGGTACGAGTTCAGGAGATACGACGTGACAATCAACGAGATGCGTGAAAAACTGCCGCATCAAGCATGACGATTAAATTTATTACTTCTGTGCTTCTAACTCCGTTCGCTATAAATTTCGCCGACAGTATCCACGTACGCCGTTAAATGCACTTACAAAATTACATTATAGTAGCTCAAACAGTTCAGGAGATATCACGCCTTAAACATTGAGATGCATGAAAACCTTCCGCGTTGCGCATTTCGTTTAAATTTATTATTTCTTTGCTATTAATTTGATTCGCAACACATGCTGCAGACAGTGTCCATATATGCCAGTGAATGTCTACAAATTCGTATTATTGTTTTACACATACATAAGGATCTGTGACGTCATAAACACTGAGATGCGTCAAAAACTGACGCATCAAGCACGGCGTTATAATTTATTACTTCTCTGCTATTGACTCTATTCGCAACGTATTTCATAAACAGTATCCACATATGCCGCTGAATGTACCTACTCAGCTATATCGCTGTACAACACATACTTCAAGAGACGTAATGTCACAAACACTGAGTTGCTTGAAAAAAATGCCGCATCATGCGTTACGGTCGAGTCAACTTAAGGGAATCCCAGACACCCGGCCGCGCTCTTGACAGCTTACAAATGCGTAGCGCAGAAGGCTGCATGCGAAAACGATAGCCGTCTGCAGAGCTATGAAGAGGCGTTGCTATAGAGACATTTAGAAAACCGCGTTGTGGACACGCGCGGCACCTGCGCCTACCTGCCTGAACACGTAACTAGAAATATTGTTTAAAATTAAGTTCAGAGTCAAATAAAATTTACAGAGAATTTCTATTTTGTATATTATGTTTCTTCAATTGGATACTATCCTCATATATTTGTACATCATACATATTTCTTTGTAGGACTCTTTCGCAATTTCAAAAGTGTTTTCATGAATACATGGAAATGAAAGTTTTTCGATATTACACCACAAAAACAATTCACTTTCTATTGTCGTTTCTAATAGAAAATTGGAAAAATGAATATGTAGTCAATGTCGGGTTTGTCAGCTAGTGTTTACACAAGACTGCAACTTGGAACAAGGAATCCCACTGTATCAGGACTGCAGAATGTAACATCGTTAAGAATAAAACTTTTTGAACGTAGTACAATTTCAGTAGTTTTAAGTCCTCAGTGTATGTCAATGTTCTCTAAGGAGAGCTATCTGTCATACTTAGCCCGTTAATTATACGTCATTGGGAGTAAACTATTAATTTAAGAAAGATTTGTTTCATAATTCTCGTCAATAGTCTACGTTTAATGCTGTTACGTGCCAACGACCAACACGAAAGCAAAGTTGGTCCTAATCACACGCACCTGCTTCATAATGAATACATTTCACCGTCGCTAGACTGCTACGCACTTTGCCAATAACTTTCTGTGACAGACACTGAAATATATAGTACATTATGAGCATGAGAAAATTCGAGAACTAGCCTTTAAGTGTTTCTCACTTACAAGGAAAGTTTCATTCATTCATGTGCAACAACTGTAAGGTTCTGCTTCCTGCAGCCCATAATTTTATGATATTATACTCTAGCAAAGGGCGTTCTGTTTCAATGTAGCATAAACATGACTGTTTTGAAATAGACTGAAAGGACACAAGGAAATACGGTATCCGAGAATATTCATGCATTAACTAGGGATGTTTTCTTACTTTCCGAAACATAATTTTAATGTTGTGGAAATGTTCTTGCTAAACTCTTGAGGTATTACTCCTCATTAGGACACTGGTATTACTTATCTCTTACAAAAGACATTGTGAAGTTTATCAAATGTCCCCTCTTCTCAAGACTTACTTCTCTCATGTAAAAGTCACCCTCACTTCTCACGTCTCGTTTCATGGATGGAAAGGAGAAGACAGCTGTCACAGTTCTAGATATACACTTCAAGTCGTCGACTGTTAACACAAGTATTTATTTATTTGTATTTGCTCATATTATAGCGAAAAGCTCTAAAACACTGAGACAAACTCCAGTATACAATGAAAAGAATCTGTCAGAAAGAAGCGTTATAATTAAGAATTAAAAATCTGGGGCTCGTCGTCGATACGAAGTATTCTCGAAAAATATGTACCCACACAGAAGAATTTAACACTGCTACGATCGAGCACTTTTTCTTGGACATCTTACGCTGCTCAAAACAAATATACGACACCGTCGGATGTGATCCAAAGAAGTGTTCTTAAAATATATAAGCGAGTCACCTGGCAATGTGGGACGTACTCGTTAAAGACGCTGCGTTCGACTGAGCCTACCTACACTGTACATAGTAAGTGCCCCTCCCCACCAGTGACTTCTGACGTCATACATGCACTTAACAGAGATAGAGCGGAAGAGTGACAGTATTTATTTGGTTTCTATATTATACGGTGATGAGAAAGAATTTGAGTGAGAGGGCTACAGAATTTATAAAGAAAACGGCCATAAAGAATATACAGAAAGTCACTCTGCTTGGAACAGCTCAAACGGAATCTAACAGAATCCATAACCAATTTTGTGTTCGTATCGGAGAGAATATAACTTCTTTCGTTTAGATCAGCAAACAAGGGTTGCACCGTCACAAATGCGCATGCACCTACCAAAAATAACAACAGAAAAAAATAAGGGAAAAGTTGAATAAGTTTAGGAAATACTAACAAATTCGACATAAAAAATACCAAAATACTATATAAACTATTCGTAGGGGACCTCAATGCACAGATCGGCAGAGAAGAGAAATATAAGGCAATAGTAGAAAATTGGTCTGGACACAAATGCACCAGTAAGAATGGAGAAAGGATCAGCAACTTCTGCACACAATTTGACTCAAAACTGAAACTTCCTGGCACATTAAAACTGTGTGCCCGACCGAGACTCGATCTCGGGACCTTTGCCTTTCGCGGGCAAGTGCTCTACCACCTCAGCCACCGAAGCAGGACTCACGCCCGGTACCCACAGCTTTACTTCTGCCAGTGTCTCGTTTCCTACCTTCCAAACTTTACAGAAGCTCTCCTGCGAACCCTGCAGAACTAGCACTCCTGAAAGAAAGGATACTGTGGAGACATGGCTTAATCTGGAAACATCCCCCAGGCTGTGGCTAAGCCATGTCTCCGCAGTATCGTTTCTTTCAGGAGTGCTAGTTCTGCAGGGTTCGCAGGAGAGCTTCTGTAAAAGGTAGGAGACGAGATACTGGCAGAAGCAAAGCTGTGAGTACCGGGCATGAGACGTGCTTCGGTAGCTCAGATGGTAGAGCACTTGCCCGCGAAAGGCAAAGGTCCCGAGTTCGAGTCTCGGTCGGGCGCACAGTTTTAATCTGCCAGGAAGTTTCATATCAGCACACACTCCGCTGCAGAGTGAAAATCTCATTCTGATTCGAAACTAATGTCAGTTTTCACAAAAAATTTCCAAAGAGGAAGAAGACCTGGTCTTCCCCCAATACACGTTTAGGCTCATGTAAGCTGGATCATGTGGCAATAAAGAAGATCTGGAAAAGAAAGAAATGCAAATACTAACAAAAATGTTAGGACCACAAAAGAAACTCTACGAAGAGGAGAAATGAACATCTATACAGAAACATAGAAAACTCACAGACACAATAAGAAAGAAGAGATTAAAGACTCAATATCATATTTACACAATTATTGACAATAGACTAACGAAGAAAATTTTTAATTCAGTTTCCAAATTAAAAAACATCACGGGGTGACTGGAAGAGACAAGAAAGTAGTTGAAAAAATTTAATGTTACAGAAGAGACCGCTCAAACAGGGTACGTTTCAGGCCACTGATCAGTATTGAAAAATTTCCAGTCCAACAATGAAATTTACAACCTGTCAGACGAACAGAGACAGGCCGTCAGCTAACGCATGAAGAAGTTCTGGGGCGATAAAACGAAAAACATTGTATCTTTGTCTTACAGCACTCTATAATTGGCCAAACTGCCTAATAAAAATATTATTATTTTTTGAATGTACATCGTTGTGACGGACTAACCGGCATCGTACTCATCGACGAAATCTTAGTTGCTGAGACCTACTGACCAGTAATGACCGTCGTGGGCTAGGCTAGATTGAAAAGTGAAATTTTGTTTGACAATTGGCGAAGCAGACAACTACAGGACTAATTCTTCTTCAGGTATAGGATTAATTTTTGTTATTGGGTGTATTGAGTATCTGTGACTGATTTATTATCGCCGTTTTGAAGACATCTTGACCAATAGCAAATTTGTGTTTCCGACAGGTTCAATATTACTAAACGTTATCCGCCCATGACGCTGTTGTATATCGGAAGGTATCCTTGTTGTAAGTTAAGAATTAGTTTAAGAATAAGTTACATGGGATAAATAACAATTAAATGGAAAGTAGTACAGCTACCTCTCCCTATAACCCCCCCCCCCCAACACCCAATCGCTTTTAAGTTTCTGCATGTTTTTTTCAATGAGGTGACGTTGTAGTATGCAGAACAATGAGTATTTAGCAACATGTCTTTTAAACAAAGAAATTCAGTAATTGCGAAATACATTTGTGTAAGGAATATCGCATATCGGACTTCCAATTTTTATTTGTGTGTCAGCCATTTCTATTTGGCAATGTAAATGAAAAGAAAAAAATATAATTCGTCGTAAGTTGATAACAATTTCGTGAAGCTATGGAAGGCTGCATAATTCGGATGACGCAATTAATGCGAAAATCTTAAACTCGTTTTTAGTGGAAAAGGCTTCATACAGTAAGGAGTTTTGGATGTGAAAGAAAGTTGTACGTGCGTCAAGCAGAAAGTCGTCGATATGAGCTAACGCGTACTGCTTCCAAGAAAAACAATTTGCATATTCTTTTGACTAGATGTTTTGTAAGAGCGTGATTTTAAATGATCAGTCACTGAAATTAATTTACATATTGAAATGAGCAAATTTCCAGCACCCATACGTTCGTCGACACCTATCGTCTGGGCTGTTTATTTGATGTAAAACAGACTAGATTTGTGGACTACTGAATTGTAAGTCTATAGTATCTTGATATTTTGGAGAGACCTGGATGTCCTTATAAGTTAAATTAACGAATACTGGTCTCAGAAATATGTCGCTATGTTTTCTTGTCCTTTAGTTCGGCAGAAAAGGCGTTCCCGTGGACGGTGTCACAAGAGAGAGAAAAAGAGAAACTGAGTTCCGAGACTGAACGACGAGAGACACTGTGCACAAGGTAAGGTCCCTGATGTAATTATACCGAAATATTCGATGCCATTCGTTCTACGTAGATGCTAGGAATTAGCTTACGCGAGTGAAATGCTAAACAGTTTTGTCTGAAATATATGCTGAATTTAATTATTTGTGAACATATTTCTCATGTGGTTGAGCTGAAAAATTGGTGACGTACACTAAACTGGTATTTAGGTACCAGGATAACTCTAGTGGTCAAATTTGTGATGATATTTCACTTACTAGAAAGTTTATTTAGGATACCTGACAGTCTCTCTTGGTACTGTGGAAGCAAACTGACCATAAACGAATTGAAAATAGAAGAATAGGATTCCACGGCTAGTTCACAGTCAATAAAACTCCTCGGGATATGTGACCCCATCATCAATGAACAAAATTCTCCGATCTTACGACCACTGTTGCAAATGGCCGTTTGCAACAGCAGCGGAGACGTCGGAGACCTCCACTCAGTGACAATGCGGTCACATACCCAGAAAATTTTATTGACATATTTAAACTAGTTTTAATACTCCGATTCTGGCCGACACATTCCTTGCCCATCATGAATGTGCTGAAACTTGTAATCCTCTCCTAAATATTCTCACAACAGACAACATCTTTGCAACACTTAAGCGTGTAAGACAACGATTAAAACTCCGTAAACCGAATCAGTTAACATCTATATGCACGTATTTAACAGGCTGTCACATGCTATAAACATGAAAAGTTTCAAGAGGGATAGAATCATTCAGAATATCTTAATCTGAAAAGTAGCTATTATTGTGAGTTATGGAATTGTAACGTGCACTACTTTAGTTGTGTAGCTCTCTGTATCTTTTGTCGCATTTTGGTATTCCCTATACAATAAAAATTGCATAATGATCTTGCCTTTGAACTTGTGTCTCAGCAAAACACCCATGTTTAAATAGGGATTTCAGAAGATAAGAAGCTCAGTCGTTATTGCAAGTTAATATAATTATTTCTATCAGCATAATCTAATGGAAGACCAGGTACTTTTTTTAGTAATTCCTGTATTGACAGCAATGCAGGAAAGATAATAAGATGTTTGGTTTTTATTAAACACCAATATGCTGATCGAGGAGTAAAGCTATGTACTGAGAACTAGTAGGATTTCACAGGTAGATTACGTAACAGCCAAAAACAGATGCCCCGGGGGTGATTTATTTACGTACAAGGTAAGTTTTTCTGATCCTTTCAAGAAATGCTCATTGGGAAGAATTTCTGTTTAGTTAACTTAACAGTTGTGTCATCAAATCAGTCTCTATCACGTTTCGTAATACGTTGTGTATTCTGTTTATTTCGTATAATTGTAGAACAAGTTCACTGTTATTTCCTAGGACGAAATGCCGCCTTCCTGTCCTCTCACTTGACGTCATTAACTAAACTTACAGTCTCTTATATCAGGTTGTCTAAGCACATTCCTAGAACACTAAGCAATCAGACTTATACTGTAGCAGATCTAAATCAATCTTCGCAAAAGATTCTAAATATGAGCAACTGATTGCACCCATGGCAGACCGAGAATGTGATTGTTGTAAGAAACGTATGGGCGCAGGTAGCAGCACAAACGGAATCATTATTGTCTTGTTGCATTCGCTAGTGGAAGAGGGAAGGTCGTGTTATCTACGCCGAAGGGTGGTTCTGGAAGTACAAGTGACTGGCAACTGTGTTTCACTACTAGCGCATAGGGGTTCGAGACCTGCCGAGGTCAGCTACGCACCGGTTTCACTGCACAGACCCCTCTTCCTCATCCTCGCTTCGACATGTCACGCACCTGCCGACGACAGGGAACAAGAATGCTCATATTACTTACGAGAGACCAGACTCGTGGTGTTCTTGCGTTTCGTTTACTTATAAACATATATACCGATAACTAGTGTTACCAGTATTAAACGAAATCAAGGAACAAGGGCACAATAGCCGTATGTCTCTAGTTTAACGTAATATATTTAGATGAGTTTCTCTAAATTTAACCTATACGACTTAACAAAAATCTCCCAAAAATATGTAAAAATGGTAATATAACAACAGTACAGTCTTTCTTCCAAATCTTCTCATTTACACTGAATGTCTATTACGCTTTCGTGCTGGCAATAACATTCTGTTACGACATTATCACGTCATTATTGCATTCCTTCGATGTTCCCTATTAGACAACAATTCTAAACACTGAGTCACTACGCTGAAATAGATCGCAGAACTTTCCTCCACTTACGAACTTCCGAAAAGTTCACAGAAGATTCCACAAGAAATCTGCACGTGATAACAAATATCTGTTTCTGTAGACTGACAGTGTTTCATATCTTTCGGAAGCTATTTTATATTTAAAAGCTATTTACCAAAAACCGTAACATTTTAAACGTAAACATATCGAATAATGAATTCAGAAATTAAAATTTCATAAAAAGAAAGTTGAGTAAAGAAGTCTACAGAAGACCCATCCAAGAAAATGGGGCAACTTAATACAAGATCTGTCACGGAATTCAGCAACAGTTAACTCTGGTCAGTAAAAGGATGCTTTTGTGGTGGTCTACTGTCTGAAGAGTGGTTTGATGCAGTTCTTTATGTTAGTCGATCCTGTGGATGCCTCTTCGTACCTCCATATCTATCGCAACTTACATCCATTTGAATCTGCTTATTGTATTCAATCCTTGGTCTCCCTACACCATTTTGCCCTCCCCCCCCCCCCCACACACACTTACTTCTTATACCAAACTGACAGTTTATTGAAGCTTTCTTGTAATCAAGATGTGCCCAATTTTTTTTTTTTTTTTTTTTTTTGTTTCCTCCGTTCGATCAAGTACCTTTTCCTAAGTTACGAGGCATGCCCATCTAATCTCCAGAATTCTTTTGTAACCCAAAATTTCAAAAGCTTCTATTCTTTTCTTCTCTGAACTTCTTACCGTCCACGTTTCGCTTCGTGCAAGGATACTCTCCAGACACAACCTTCAGAAAAGTCTTATAGCACTGAAATCGGTATTAGTAACAAATTCCTATTTTCAGAAACGATTTTCTTGTTATCTGTATCTGGCTCCCCAGTAAGTAATACTTAAGAGCTCGTCAGAGGGTTCATCGAACCACATTCAAAGTATTTCTTTATCGTACCACTCTTGAACAGCGGGCGGAGAGGACGAACACTTAAATCTATCCGTGCGAGCTCTCATTTCTCTTATTTTATTACAATGATCACTTCAACTTAAGTTGGTACGTACATTTTCGCTTTCGGAGGAGAAAGTTAGGCTAAAAATATCGTCAAAAGATCTCGTCACACCAAAAAACTCCTTTGTTGTAATGATCGCCACGCCAACTCACGTATCATATCTGCTACATTATCTTTCCTATTTCGCAATAATACATTACCCTTTTTGAACTTTTACAATGTCCTTGTACCGGGGAAGGATCCCACACCACACTGCAGTACCCCAGGAAAGGACGTATAAGTTTAATTTTGGTAGTCTCTTCCACAGGTCTGTTACATCTTCAAGTGTTCTTCGAATAAAACACAGTCTTCAGTTCGTCTTCTACACAGCATTATCAATGTGATCATTTCAATTTAGGTTATTCGTTATTGTAATCCCTATATATTTAGTTGGACTGAAATACGATAGATTTCTGTGCTTCATCGTGTAACTTAAAGGATACTTTTCAGTAGTCAAGTGCATGACCACAGACTTTTCATTATTTAAAGTAAACTGTTATTTTTCACACCATACAGATATCTTGTCTAAATCATTTTGAATATGACTTTGAACTTCACAGTAAATGACACTGTCATCTGCACACAATCTAAGAGAGCAGCTCACATTTTTTCCAGAATCGTTTATATACATTAGGAGCACCAGGGGACCAAAAAGACTTCTATGTGAAACCACAGATACCACATCCGTGGTATTCGATTAGTCCCCGTCTGTTACAACGGACGGCGCCGTCTTTGACGAGAAAAAATGAATTCTGCCTCACAACTGAGACGATACTCCATACGCATTCTATTTGATTTGAAGCTATTTGTGATGAACTCTGTTAAGAGCCTTCCGTAAGTCTAGGAATGTGGAATCAATTTGAGATCGCCTATCAACAGCATTAGTTAGTTCGTGTGAATAAAGCGCTAGCTGTGTTTCACAAGAACGATAATATGTAAATCTGTGCCAAGTATGTACCGATAGATCGATCTTTTCCGAGGTATTTCACAATGTTCGAACATAGTATATATTCCTAAATGCTACTGCAAATCGACGTCAGTGTCATGGATCTGCAGTTCAGTGGATTTACTTTCCTGAGAATTAGTGTAACCTGAGGAACTTTCCAGTCTTTAGTTGCGGTTCTTTCATCGAGTGGGCGGATGCATGTGTTTGCAAAGCTCGAGATGTTACGTCAGAATAATCGGAAATGAATCTAACTGATATACACTCTGAGGTGAAAGACGTGCAGTTGCTACAGCGACGATATTTACTTCTAAGTTACTCATTACTCATGTTGGCAGCTGTTTTTGATTTCAATATTTACTTCGTCTTTATTGATGAAAAAATTTCAGAAAACCGTGTTCAGTAACTTTTCTTTAGCGGCATTGTCATCGGTAACATTATCATTACTATAACGCAGCGAAGGTATTGCCACTGGTGTACTTTATACACAACGAGAATCTCTTTGGATTTTCTGACTGATTTCTTGTTTCGTTGAGGGTACTATTAAAAGCATCTCGCTGTGAAGTCCGTGTCAGATTTTGAGCTTCTGTAAAACATCGGCAGTCTGGGAGGCTTTGGGACCTTAGAAATTTAGCAGTCTTTTCTCCCTGCTTCTGCAATAGATTTCTGACCTGTTTTGTTTACCATGAGTGATCAGTTCCGTCTTTTATTAATTTGTTTACTACATATTTCGCAGTTGCCAACGATACTATATCTTTGAATTTAAGTCGCATTTGGCGTATGCTGACATAGCTCTTTAGGAAGGAATGGAGACTGTCTCTTGCGAAGGCGTCAAACGAATTTTTACATGATTTTTTAAATAGATATATTTTTGACCGATTTGGATGTTACGGAATTCAGCCCTGCTACAAATACCTTGTGGTCACTAATCCCAGTGTCCGGCATGATGCCCCTTATGTGCTCGTGATTATTTCTTGCTAAGAGGTCAAGTTTCTTTCGCAACAATTTTGCTTTGAGTGGACTCCTGAACTATTTGCTCAAAATCATTTTCGAAGGAAGCATTTCACACATCTTCTTATGATATTTTATGCCTGCCACCGAGTTCAAACAACTATTTTCGCCAATATATAGAGGCAAGATTTCAAGTCACCACGAATTAAAACTGTGTGAGCGGGATACCTATTTCAAATGGAACTCAAGTTTTCTTTGGACCCTTGAACCTTTCGGCAGCTATCATCTGAGCCGAGGGTTCGGTAAAAGGAACCAATTATCAATGTGTTGCCGTTATCAAGTACAACGTCTACCCACAATAACCCACAGGAACTGTCTACCTCAGTTTCGTTACAAGCTAAACTACTTCTAATAGTAAGAAATACGCCACCATCAAACATATTTAACTTATCCCTTTGCACATCATTAGATTCTTTGAAAAAATTTCGGCTGGACGTATTTCCGGCTCTAACCTGCTTTTAGTACGCGTTCTGCCATCCTGATTTAGGTTTCCTGTCATTTCCCTAAATCGCTTCGGAAAAATGACGGGATGGTTGCTTTGAAAGTGCACTTCCTTCCTTTCCTAATCAGATGTGACCGATGACCTCGCTGTTTGGTCCCCTCCCCCCAAATCAACGGACCTAGCGGTACTTTGAGCCTCACTGTTTTCTGTTATTGTTTAATTCTCTGTTCTTTTTTCCGACACAGCTACGACAAATTACAAATGTAATACCTATTGTTCCTAGACTACCCTCGTCCTGCTTATTCTCTGCACCCTTTGAGAACGGAGCCCTCTTTGTACTTTTGTACTAGCGACTGTCTGAAATTTACTTCCTCTATACTTCGGACGTCATCAATTATTTTGCTGTCCTAGTAGCAAAGCTCACTTTGCACTTTTAGTGTCTCTTTTCTCAATGTAATTCTCTCAGTATCGTCATTACCTCGTTGTACTTTTGCTTATATTCATTTTATCATCTCTTTTAAAGACACTATGAGTTCCTTTCAATGCTCTACAAGTTCTTTGCCATCTCAGACAGGCATAAAGAGATAAAATCACAGTGGCAGGCTCGAAAAGTAGAATATTAAAAGATTATACAGGGTGTTGGGTGAAGTAGCTACTTACAGTAGGAAAGATAAGTTAAAAAAAAACGTTCTCGCAACAACTGAACAACTTAATTCGGTTTCTCTGTTACCTATTTCACGTGCTGGTTTAATGCCATGTCATTTAGTGCTACAGTATGAGCAATAAAGAGATAATTCGAATCATCGTAGACAAGATGCTCCTTACTCTGTACCATATATAATCATTGGACGGATAAAAAGTTTATAAATCTGGGGTGTCTTTTGTAATATTTTGGAAGAAGAATGTGAGTAAGATAAAAGATAAATGGTCGCATAGAACTGCGTAGAGGCAATCATTCTTGCCTAGCTACATTGGCGATTGGAACAAGGTAGGAGGACGGTGAAGAATATGTTGTCATGCTGTAGCACATATACGAGGGGCCTTCAAAAAGTAAGATACACATAATTATGGCAGGCGAATTAATATTTTTTGAATGACACACTACACTTCAAATTGACACAGATACGTGACACTATGTTTCGTAATAGCCACCAAGTCTGCAAACAACGTTCGAAACGCTCCACCAATCAATCATTCAGTTCCCCTAAATTTGTTAACTTCGAATATAGATTTAAGTGACAGGAAGTCGTTCCTGAAAGTATTTGTATGGAGTGTAGCCATGTATGGAAGTGAAACGTGGACGATAAATAGTTTAGACAAGAAGAGAATATAATCTTTCGAAATGTGGTGCTACAGAAGAATGCTGAAGATTAGATGGGTAGATCACATAACTAATGAGGAGGTATTGAATAGAATTAGGGAGGATTTTCTGGCACAACTTGACTAGAAGAAGGGATCGGTTGGTAGGACATGTTCTGAGGCATCAAGGGATCACCAATTTAGTATTGGAGGGTAGCGTGGAGGGTAAAAATCGTAGAAGGAGACAAGAGATGAATACACTAAGCAGATTCAGAAGGATGTATGTTGTGGTAGGTACTGGGAGATGAAGAAGCTTGCACAGGATAGAGTAGCATGGAGAGCTGCATCAAACCAGTCTCAGGAATGAAGACCACAACAACAACAACAACAACAACAACGACAGAAATCCGATCCTTGCTGACGGAATCATTCGAGTACAGCTGTGTGAACGTTCTCATGGTTGGAAAATCAGCGACTGCTGCGAACTAGTTATTCCATGTAGACGTTCTTCCTTCCCTATCAACATCATTCACGTCTGTGATACCATAGTCTAGTTGTTGGCACTATATTTCCCTACAGCCGGACGCGACAGTGCATTTGGTCTTTATACTGTCAAATTTCAGGCTGAAACTGTGTGCAGTTTATGCGTTTTACTGCAAGAACGGTACTGTACCGCCTGCTTCAGCTATGGAGTACGTTTCCAGTCGCTGTCCTATCTTATTCGCACATTATGATGCATCTGTTCACCGTACCGCAGCAGAGCTTTCTTTGCAAGGAACCCCTGATATGTGCACTCTTCTGACAGTAAGCTACTCTTTAGTGCTATGGTCTTAAAGTGGGATGACATGCGTCTGCTTGTAGATACAGATATAAATATGATACGAACACTATCTTACTAGTAGCTGAGTTGCACAATCTGCATTGTGATAGTGTGGACCTAGAAATGTTTGGTACTGAATTCAACCTTTATGGGTATCGCAGTTTTGGAATTCTTCAAATAAGTGGAACAACTTTCTGAGTTACAAATATAAATATTACCTTTGCGTATTTTATTATTTAATCTGTCCGATCAATCTAGACAATATCTCTCATTTAAAGACGAAGTAACAACACATGTCTCATCTCGTGGGCAAGATAATGATTTCAATGTATTTTATAGAATAACGATTATATCTTACTTCTTTATGGAATTGTGGATTTTTCCACTTTCTTGGTGTCATTTTCACCCATTTGTTACAAATTTTGGAAAATATGATATTTTCGCTACAATGGGGACTAAGCGTTTCCTTCTTTTTCTTTACCTGTTGTCGTTCTCTTCGGTGGCGTCATTCTTATACGATTTTGATAATGTTAACCCACGCAATTCCAAGGGGGGGGTGGGTGTTTTATATCCATCTTTTGAAAATATTTAAATCTACTCAAGAAATTAAGTTTTTAAAATTTTGTAAAAAATATTTATTGTCTTTAATGAAACCTTCTTCCAGATTCTATGATTGTTTTACATTTTTCGTTTATGCTTAACCGGAAGATTTAAGTTTAAAGGAGGTGGTCATAAAGTCTTGTGCCCTTGGTAGTAGATGCGACTTCCCACAACGGTCGTCTTACTCTACAAATAATAGCATTATGGGACCTTAGACCACATGGACATTAAATTTTTGTGGGTTGACAGCAATAATGGTCTCAACAATGATTCACATGAATTTGGTTCTTTACTGTTTCCTGTTATATGGCTCTTAGCCCAATGTCAGATTAAACTGTGACTGAAAATGTATCGACAGTGGCTTACTGACAAAGGAATATCACAGATTTTGGAAGAATCTACAGATTCTCACATTGAATTTGATGGAACTGACGATTTAGTGAATGAATCTGAAGAGGAATGTGTTGCGCGCGAGGATGTGGACAGTGACAGAGTACCTACATACGCTGAAGATAAACTCTGGGCACCTGAAACTGATGACGACACAGCTTGTGAGGTTAGCGACAAGTATATCACAAGCGCTGGA